>NC_039280.1:13571458-13871458 GCF_003368295.1 Carassius auratus
TGCTCTTTTACAGCCTTCGTTACATTGGATAGTGAGACTGGTGGCCACCAGCATACTTTTCTCTCTGTGCCCTTGAACCACTCGAATGGAATTATGTCCATTTTCTTGCAGCCATCGGAGTCAACCTCATCCACAAACTCCACAACACTGAAAACGACACCCTGCAGAGTTCAATAAATCATGTACTGTGTAGCTGAGGCAAAGCCACAAACATATGATTAAGAGGCAATAAAAGCAGCGGTTTAGTGAAGTCTGTCACTGGAGCACTGGAAAGCTGACCAGATAGTTTTGATAGCAGACAGACTCCAAGTGATGTAGAATCAAGGGGGTAGTTGAAAAAACATGTCCCTGTCTGAAAAAGTTCATACACCACATGTGTTCCTCCAGTCACAGTGGAATGCACAATGTTCCGCACAATCCCAACTCTTCCCTCAAGTTCAAAACAATTGGTACCAATGGAGCTTGAAATCATTGTGTCTTTGTGTTTGAACATTTTGTATTGAACATACTGATGCAGTGGAAATTCTGTCAGCATTGGTCCAAATTCATGAGGCTGTGTCAGTTTAACATTTTCAGGCATTTCTTCGGACATGTGAGCAAATAATTGCCTTTCATAAACACGCCTGACAATTTGTTGCACAGGATTCTGTGGTCTTCTCACCATTTTTTTCAACTGTCCCAAATAATTTTCAAATGGAAAACATGAAACTGAATCCAGAGGGCCATACTTTTTAGCATCATCTGCTAAATGTAGAAGACTGTGTGTATTGTTTACCAGATATTTTGTCCCATATATCTCTCAAAGTTGGTAACAAAACATCTTAATAATTTTTGGGCATACCCATAGAATTCTCTACACATAGGAGACAAAAGTATTCTCATAGCAGATGACAACAAAAGAAAGTTTTTGTACTGTTGATGTGGTAATCTTTGAAAAAAGCACAACAGGCCCTGTATATAATAAAAACTGCCTGAATTCTGTAGCCTTCCATTGGCTGTACTCAGTCAAAGAACGTGGCTTTCTGGAGAAAGCTTCGAGGTAAGCTTGGTCTACACAGTTTCAAGTGATCAGAGATAGCAGATAGAGTAGAAGATGAAACCCGACACTGCAATGGTCCCTTGAACCACAGAGCAATTAATTTACGGACAAATGCCCAAGCAAACTAAATGCATATAGTCCAAAGGAAAACTGGAAACCATGCCAATGCCTAGGCCCTGGAGAGGTGATTTAGAGTGGTGGTGCTCTTCATCAAACATTTGATCAAACTGAGTGTCTGTTCTTAGGCTTGAATCCATGTCAGGAAACACAACTTTACCATCAAGATAAATGCCATACTGCGTGCAACGCTCACAAGAACTGTAGCCACCATGTCCTTTGACACATTTAAAAAAGGCTCTTGCTGGAGTGTCACAGATAAACGCATCTGGCAGTGGTACATTGTAGTGTTTACCATTAAAGGTTACACCAAACTCTTGTGACAACTTTTAAATCTT
The DNA here is from genome assembly GCF_003368295.1 of Carassius auratus. Taxonomy (NCBI): domain Eukaryota; kingdom Metazoa; phylum Chordata; class Actinopteri; order Cypriniformes; family Cyprinidae; genus Carassius; species Carassius auratus. The sequence goes on from NC_039280.1 coordinate 13,572,953, forward strand.
CTAATAAAATCATGCATGAAGTCGTTTACAGATTCAGGTTTACAGGGACCTGCATAGACCACCAATTATAAACACATTTGCCTTTGGTAATTCAACTATTTGACCTAATATAGGCCACAACTGCATATTAGAGCGCTCTAGAAAGAGGTAATCCATCAACATTCACACGAACAGTCAATGTATCTGTTGTCAGTTCACTCTCGCGTTGTAATTTTCAATTCTGAAATTATTCGCACTTGTAAGGCCAAAATGATAGTCAGCTACCCTGACCATCTTTTTCACATCACATTCTTTCACTGTACTGAGGAGAGTTCTGGGGGTCCTTTGGTAAATCTAAACCTAGCTCCAAAAGAATACCTAATAGTTCTGAAAGTGCAGAATGAGATACATTCTCGGTTAGCTGCCCATTCAGCCAGTTTCTTTTTTGCATCACTAATGGGGTTCCTCTTCCGGATTATCAGAGCAAGAATCTTCATCAGGATCACTTGCCATGTACAGTCATCAACGTCAGTATCAACATCAAAATCCAGATTTACAGTTTCATCAGCATTGTCCTCAATATTTTGCACTGCCTGGTCCACAGCCTGATCTGCCTGCTCCAAAGCCTCCATTGCAATATTCATTTAAATGCTGCTGCACTCTGACTTTGATTCTTCTCCTCCTCGTCCGTGAATTGCCATTAAGGTAATCCATTTCACTACAACACACAGAGACCAGGGGCAGAAAGCGATATGTACTGTATGCTGCGTCTTCCAGAGGTCGCATTTGAAGGCTGATTATGTCATCAAGGATGTCTTATTTAAGAAAAGCAAACTTAAATAAAAATGTAGTTATTTTTAGTGAGGTGTCAAATATTGTAACTTCTTAATTTGCAATCTAAGGGTTACTTTTCTTAAATGAGATCATCTCAATGACGTATGCATCCTTAAAATAAGACCCCCGAGGATGCAACTATTGGAGCAGTTAAGTCGAGTCATCATTTACCTATTATATTTAGTTTTGAGATCAAAAATATGCATAATGGAAGAGAGTTTAGAATTTCAGCATTTAATTCTTGATATTTATATGCGTAGGAGTTGGGGCTGTGTGATTAATCGGAATTGATTTCCAATTTTCCAACGATTATGAAAACAAGTTAATCGATGCAAAACGATTAATGTGCAGCTGCCTGCATCCTGTCCCATGCACCTTCCTTTCATTCACAGCGGTGCACTTTCATTCCTCCCTAAAAGCCCAAACCAAATCAGCCAAATAAGTGAGTGTTGTTTGTCACAATCCCTGTACTGTCTTGTGTTTGGTAGGACTTTTATGTAGAAATAAATTTTTCTTAGTTCCCCATCGTTTCTGTGTTCACTTCCTGTGTTTGGTTCCGGTTTTCTCCTTATGCCTTGTTTGTCACCATAGTTACCCTTATTAGTTCCCATGACATCAATCACCCAACACCTGTCCCATGTCAGCCCCTTGTTAACCAGTCTATTTAAACTCTGGGCTTCAGTTGTTCGTTGGTCGTTGTTGCTGTTTGGGTATCAACGTTGTTCCCCTGCCTCTGCTTTGTAGCTGTTACCCCCTGTTTTTGGATTATCTTGCATTTATGTTCGTCTATTACAACTTGTGTTGCTTAGGGATCCTTAATGGAGGCGGGGGAACCAATGACAGGAATACACAAACAGCAACAACAACTGAAGCCCCAGAGGTTTTAAAAAGACTGGGTTTAACAAGGGGCCTGACGAGGGACAGGTGTTGGTGATTGATGTCATGGGAAACTAATAAGGGTAACTATGTGACAAACAAGGCATAAGGCAAAACACGAAATAAACACAAAAAACAATGGGGAAATAAGAATATACTTCAACATAAAAGTCCACCAAACACAAAACAGTACAGGGACCGTGACAGTTGTAGAATGCAGTCTGTTGTTGCTAAACTGCGGGACGTGCTTGATACTAAACAGTGTTATTAAAAGCGTATTATGCCAAGAAAGAGATACTGTTCTCTAGGTAGCCTCCAGTGATGCGCGGGTCAATGTATAAACAACCCGCACCTGACCGATGTTTTCAAATAACCCGCCCGCAACTCGGACTGCAAAAAAAGAAAAAGAAAATATTGTACCCGACCTGCTTCCCTAACCTGCATTTTTTTAAAGTAGTAAATGTGTCGCCCCTTTATATTCATTTAATTACTTAAATAGACTATAGCCTACAGCATAATAAGCGTTATGACAGCACACATAAAGCTTGCCACAAAGAACCAGTTAAAGTAATGATTGTGAATGTGTTTAAATTAGCAAGGACTCATTTAATTGTTAGTAATAAACTGGTGTTTACGGAAGTTCTAAGTGGCCATGCATTATAATATTTTTTCTTCTTGTTTTCTCGTTATAACGACTTAATTTTCTCGTTATCTTGATATAACGAAGTTCGTTTTCTCGTTATAACGACTTCATTTTCTCGTTTTCTCAACATAACGAAGTTCGTTTTCTCGTTATAACGAATTAATTTTCTCTAAGAAGTTACAAAACTGCGCCAGCAGGTGGCACTATAGACCTGAATATAACTGATGGGGAGTTGTACACTATCCACTTTACTGTAAGCGGACCTTCCTCGTGATCGCTATAATTTGTGCAGTCTTCATTACTGACATTTAATTAATTCATAAAATGTTAAATGCTTGAATCAATATGAATATTTTGTGTATTAAGTTCCTGCTAGATACATGAGTTTCACCAACGCGTTCTGTGTCATTAAAATAACTGCTTATCAAAACCAAGGTTGACATCACTGTATTCTGTTTATCTACAGTAGGACGGGATTTAACGATGTAGGCTGATGTGCTTCTTTTCCTTATTACTAATCTTTATTGTTAACCATATTGATGAGAAATGTGATAACAAAAAGCTCTCTGCTTTGCCATCTATAGGTCTTAACCAAGAGTAGCCATAGCGGTCCATTCGCTATTAAAAGTGCATCTTCTCTTTTTCGTGGCCACACTGGCCATGGCTGCTTAACCTTACTGAACAGCGCGCATGCTGTCCAATTTGAGATTCTTGATAAGGCGTTCATGCACCACTCAACAGTTTGATTGATGTACGACTCAGCCTCTCGACTAACGATTTTATTGCTCTCCTCTGAACTATTGGACCTAGTTAACAGTGCGCCTGGACGTATCCGTGTATTTTCAGGGTCGAATGAAAAAGTGGGACAGATGCTCAATTTGAATGAGGCGGGACAAAGGGTAAAATTTCTGCACAGTACAACAAAGCGGGACAGGTGGTCACTCTATTCGCGCCATTTATTCAGCCAATAAAGTGTAGGCCTATGTTTTTTCTCAACTGTGTTTAGTACTATATAAATTACAAGGGTATTTCAAATGCCCCGACCCGACCGCGACCTGAATATCATTAAAAATATTTTTGGATGACTCATAACCGCGGGCAACTGCGGGTGACCGCAGGCACCCGCTCATTTTGGATCAAGCGCGCATCAATGGTAGCCTCCTGTGCGTGTGTTCCGAAATGACCGTATACAGCAGAGTTATTTTACATTTGATTACTTTATTAATTTTCTGTTGTAGGCTATTGCATGTAGGTAACACCACTGTTGGTGCATCTTCCTGAAAAACCTAAAACACTATTTATTTAGGGCGTTCACACTTGGCGTCTTTTTTGACAAGTAAAAGTTGACGGGGTGCTTTTTTAGTAAAAAAAAAAAAGAGAAAAAAAAAGCTTGCAGCAATTGATTCCAAATAGCTGCCAAGGGTGTCTTTTGAGTGAGTGAGTGACGTGACATACAGCCAAGTATGGTGACCCATACTCGGAATTCGGAATACTTTGTCGCTATAACAACAGCTGCTACAGTAGTCCTATGCCTGCCAAGTTCCGGTAAAAGGTAGGTAACATTTTGTTATCAGCTGGTTATGGAATTTATAACTTTTGCTGAGCGAACGTTAATGTTAGCTATCGTTAGCAGATAGTTTTGTTAACGACAAGTAGTAGATGATACACTTATCTTTAAATTAAGGATCTGTCCAATCTTTTCCCAAACAGGGTTTTTATGGTGTATATTATAGTACAGTTTTGTGCTCATGTAATATAACTCCTTGTGCTACGACATTAGTACAATAAGTCCATATACCAGCACCTTCACCATTTTTTCTTGTTGTTATGAAAAGGACAGGTCTCGTTAAGATGCTTTGAGCTGCAGAAAAGACATTGGCGGTGGCGTTTGAAAACAAGGTTTAGTTAATAGAATATTATAATGTAAAAAAAAAAGACAGTGTGAACAACACACACTAAATTTGAATTTTTGTTTTGTTTTATTTTTGTTGGTTTTGTTTCTTTGTTCTTATTGTATTGGTGACTGTTTACTTTTTCTTTTTTTTTTAATTGTGAAATTTCACTAACATTTCAAATTACTCATATCATGAAATAAGACTATAATCACCCACCTATAATCGTGCTAAATAACCATGATTTCAATATTGACCAAAATAATCGTGATTATGATTTTTGCCATAATCAAGAATCTTAGTTAAACTACATTAAAACACAGCACTTTTTGTATTATAGTATGTTGTATAAAGTCAATTTAGCTAAACTATTGGGACATCTGTCTACAATGTTTTTAATAGCTAGGTGAGTTTTTGATAGCTATGTGAGTACTGTTACATGTATTGCTTAATAAATGCCCCTGGATGGTATTAGCCCTGTGTTGCAGTTGTGAAGAATTTACTGTTAAAAAGCATAAGCCAACATCAATTGTGGGGGGAAAATTGAGCAATTCTAAAGTTGAGAGAATATGAAAATTCAATGAGGCATTGTAAAAACATTGTCCATAACCGATATAACAATTTTTATAAATACAAAGTATATCCTTAGTGAAACTATATTTGAATATAGAAAAATAATAAATTCAAATTACTTACATGGTATATAGAAGAACACCTGCCAGCTATTCAGTATCTGAAAAAGAAATTAAATAAATCAAAAGTATGATGATGCTCCTAGTAGAAAAGGCTGTTATTCTAATGTTTGATTAGAGGTTATGGTAGCCACCTTCAATGTAGAAAAATAAGGGTCAACCATTCATGCCGGTCAAAAAGAAAAAAGAATGATAAATAGAATAAGAATCTAACTGATTATTGCAACACATGACAACTTGACAGCTCAACAATAAAACATGAGAACATTGTAAACAATGTGAAGTGTACTTGATATTATCATTTTATTTCTTTATCACTTTTTAAACAATTCTGAATGGGGTGAATATTGAATCTTTAATTATTTTAATTAAATCAGGACTAAATATAATTAAGTGTCCCACTTTTAACTATAAATTAACACTTTTTAAAAACTTTTTAATGCAATATATTGTATATGACAGGATTAGCTTGATCATAAATTATTAAACATTATTTATAATATTAATAACATTCTAATAATAAAACATTTAAAATCGTTATACCAACCGATATAAAAATATATTTATAATATCAATTACCGGTAATAATCTGTCTAATAATGTCTAAAAATAACAGGTTAGGGCTCTGATAACGTATGAAATATTATATTAATACGTAATAATATTTATCCACCGTGACTGGGATTTTTGACAAACTGTGGAGTTCGGCTTACAGACCCACTGATAACTTTATATTTGGATTGGTTCCTCTTCTGTTTAACGAGCGGACATGAGCTCAAAGTGTTTAAAAAATGCGCGGGTGTACGGCGCACCGAGCACATGAAATGTGTAAATGGGCTTCTCTAATACTTATTCTTTGATTATTTATTTTTATTTGATACAGTTAAATTAAAGATGCATGGAATTTAATCTCAAAAAGACTAGAAGAATGATAAAAAAATATATATAATATATATATTCTGCTGATAAACAAACGTTTGTGTGTTTAAACTTCGAACTATTTGACCTTACTGGTTCTATGCCCCATTAAATGACTTCATTATTTTTATTTTACATTTCACGAGTTCCAATCTCGCATTGTTAAATCAATTATAGCAAATTGACCACTTCCCCCTCTTACAGCTAAATGAACTTCTCTATGAAATGTGTTTATATTCTATTGAATTATACAGTTTATTAAAACACATTTACAACATCATCATAATAATCAAAGATGTACTACTCACCGCAGTAACCGGCAGCTCAATCCTAGACCGCCAACAGATTGCAAAATGGCGCAATTGGCTAGTGATTGGTCGATCATGAGCGATTCGTTATGACACGTGACAAAAGAAAGACTCGGAGGTCAAAGTAATCATTTATGTTTCTCATAAAGTATCTTTGGCTGCATTGTATGATTTCCTAATTTAGAATATGATTAAGATTGCGCAGGTGGGTGTGTTTGGGGAATTTGGGTGTTAAAAATATAACAACGCGACTCAAATGAACAAAATGACTTGAATAAAGATTCGTTCAGTTTGATGAACGAGATCGAACAAGAGAGTCAGTAAAATGATCCGGACTCCTGCAGTTTATATAAATATATATAAAGAAAATAAAAAATAAATATATATATATATATATATATATATATATATATATATATATATATATATATATATATATATATATATATATATATATAATAGCTATACATTTATAACACTTTTTATTATATAACTTTTGCATAAAATTGCAAAAAACATATTTAACGGTGCAGTGAGGGTTTCAAGCTTTAGGCACACACACAAAATTGTAAGAAAATCACACAAAACAAAAAAAGTTTCTGCTGCTCTTATCCGTACTACAGAGATTGAAATTATATCCATTATTATTATTATTGTTAATAATATGATTATATTTTAACATAAATTTCGATTTTTGAAGTGGTGTTTTAATCAAAATATCATACAATGCTAAAATGATAACAAAATAATCACTAGAAATAATAATGATTAAAAAGTTATGTATATCTTGAATTGATTAAACATACAAAATAATAATAATAATTAAAAAATATATATTTTTACACTTTTCAACTGTTTTGTTATAGGCCTATTAAACGTTACATTGTGTCAACGTTAAAACAACAACTGACATTATTTCAACCATATTTCAACTTAGTGGGTCAGTTATGTGCCAACTACGACTGTAAAGGAAAGTCTGTACTGTTGGCCTCAAAAGAAAACTCAACACAAAACACAATATGCTAAATGCTAAATGAATGACACTGCACTTTTTTCTGTACTCCTAATGCTGCAAATATGATTTCTGAATTTACAATGGATTTTCCCTTCAAACCATGAATTTCCATTCTATTTCATCATCTTAACTGATGTGCCCCTTTCAATAATCAAAACCCTAATCCCAATTTCAAAATCTCTAGAATTACATTGTCACTCACTGACTGACCAGTAAACTCTGGAGTATCTCCATTGAATATAAGGGCATATGGCTGTTGTTAGGGGTTTGACTTCTACCCATCTCTAAGCCATTATAATTCCATTATTTTGATAGATAATTACACATTCTTCATATTATACAGTGACCATTTTCTGGATATTTTGAACCAGTTGTATAGATTTTAAAATAACTATATGGAGATAAGCATTTTGCAGTAACTCACAAACTCAGACAACTAAAAGTTGACACTTTGAATATGTAATGTCAATGATTAGGGTTGGAACTAATGTCTGCTGAACACCCACACCCACAGAACTGGATTTGAAGAGCCATGGCCTGTACCCACATACACTATATTGCCAAAAGTATTTGGACAAATCATTGAATTTGGCTGTTTCAATCACTTCCATGGCCACAGTTGTATAAAATCAAGCACCTAGGCATGCAGACTGCTTCTACAAACATTTGTGAAAGAATAGGTTGCTCTCAGGAGCTCAGTGAATTCAAGCATGGTACCAGATTTCCACCTGTTAAGTCAATTTGTGAAATTTCCTCACTACTTAATATTCCACTGTCAACTGTTAGTGGTATTAAAAGTCAATTCAAGTCAAGTCACCTTTATTTATATAGCGCTTTAAACAAAATACATTGCGTCAAAAAAAAGAACAACATTCATTAGGAAAACAGTGTGTCAATAATGCAAAATTACAGTTAAAGGCAGTTCATTGTTGAATTCAGTGATGTCATCTCTGTTCAGTTTAAATAGTGTCTGTGAATTTTTTTGCAATCAAGTCAACGATATCGCTGTAGATGAAGTGGCCCCAACTAAGCAAGCCAGAGGCAACGGCGGCAAGGAACCGAAACTCCAACGGTGACAGAATGGAGAAAAAAAACTTGGGAGAAACCAGGCTCAGTTGGGGGCCAGTTCTCCTCTGACCAGACGAAACCAGTAGTTCAGTTCCAGGCTGCAGCAAAGTCAGATTGTGCAGAAGAATCATCTGTTTCCTGTGGTCTTGTCCTGGTGCTCCTCTGAGACAAGGTCTTTACAGGGGATCTGTATCTGGGGCTCTAGTTGTCCTGGTCTCCGCTGTCTTTCAGGGCAGTAGAGGTCCTTTCTAGGTGCTGATCCACCATCTGGTCTGGATACGTACTGGATCCGGGTGACTGCAGTGATCCTCTGATCTGGATACAGACTGGATCTGGTGGCTACGGTGACCTCGGAATAAGAGAGAAACAGACAAATATTAGCGTAGATGCCATTCTTCTAAAGATGTAAGTACATTGGGTGTTATGGGAAGTGTTTCCGGTTCCGGTTTACCTAATTAATGCAGCCTAAAAATCCTTTAACGGATTTGGATATTAAAAGCATATTAGTATGTTATGTGTATGCCAGGTTAAAGAGATGGGTCTTTAATCTAGATTTAAACTGCAAGAGTGTGTCTGCCTCCCGAACAATGTTAGGTAGGTTATTCCAGAGTTTAGGCGCCAAATAGGAAAAGGATCTGCCACCTGCAGTTGATTTTGATATTCTAGGTATTATCAAATTGCCTGAGTTTTCAGAATGTAGCGGACGTAGAGTATAATGTAAAAGGAGCTCATTCAAATACTGAGGTGCTAAACCATTCAGGGCTTTATAAGTAATAAGCAATATTTTAAAATCTATACAATGTTTGATAGGGAGCCAGTGCAGTGTTGACAGGACCGGGCTAATATGGTCATACTTCCTGGTTCTAGTAAGAACTCTAGCTGCTGCATTTTGGACTAGCTGTAGTTTGTTTACTAAGATTGCAGAACAACCACCCAATAAAGCATTACAATAATCTAACCTTGAGGTCATAAATGCATGGATTATAATTTCCTCGTTTGACATTGAGAGCATAGGCCATAATTTAAATATATATTTTGAAGTTGAAAAATGCAGTTTTAACAAAGATTATAAATTATAAATGTACTGTATATAATTGTTTTAATGATTGTACAGATATATTTACAGGTGTATAGTTTATGATGTAATTTACAGATGCACAATTTATATTAATTACATAATTCATTATATTCACAATAATACTTGTATGTAATTACCCATTCAAAACCCATATAGAGATTACCAATGTGGGTACTACCTTGGGCTCATGTAGGAAACCTATATGGGACTGATTGTGTTTGCCCATGTCTGACCCATACGGTTTATCAAAGTGGGCCCTATATGTTTGTCCCATTCATTACCAATATAGAGATGACTTATGTGGGTCCTACCTTGGGCCCATGTAGGCAGCCTATATTGGACTGTTTTCGTTTGGCCATGTCTGACCCATATGGTTTGGCCAAGAGGGCCCCATATGTATTTACCCATTCAGAACCCATCTAGAGATAACCTATGTGGGTACTACCTTGGGCTCATGTAGGAAGCGTATATGGGACTAATTGTGTATGCCCATGTCTGACCAATAAGGTTTATCAAAGTGGGCCCCGTATGTTTTCCCATTCATAACCCATATAACCCATAAGAGCATAGGCCATAATTTAAATATATTTTTGAGGTGGAAAAATGCAGTTTTAATAAAGATTATAAATGATAAATGTACTGTATATAATTGTTTTAATGATTGTACAGATATATTTACAAGTGTATAGTTTATGATGTAATTTACAGATGCACAATTTATATTTATTACATAATTCATTATATTCACAATAATACTTGTATGTATTTCCCAGTTCATAACTCATATAGAGATTACCAATGTGGGTACTACCTTGGGCTCATGTAGGAAACCTATATGGGACTGATTGTGTTTGCCCATGTCTGACCCATATGGTTTATCAAAGTGGGCCCTATATGTTTTTCCCATTTATTACCAATAAAGAGATTACCTATGTGGGTAATACCTTGGGCCCATGTAGGCAGCCTATATGGGACTGTTTGTGTTTGCCCATGTTTGACCCATATGGTTTGGTTAAGCGGGCCCCAAATGTATTTACCCATTCATAGTCCATATAGAGATTACCTATGTGGGTATTACCTTGGGCCCATGTAGGCAGCCATATGGGACTGATTGTGTTTGCCAATGTCTGACCCATATGGTTTATCAAAGTGGGCCCTATATGTTTTCCCCATCCATAACCCATATAGAGATTACATATGTGGGTACTACCTTGGGCCCATGTAGGCAGCCTATATGGGACTGTTTTTGTTTGCCCATGTCTGACCCATATGGTTTGGCCAAGAGGGCCCCATATGTATTTCCCCATTCAGAACCCATCTAGAGATTGCCTATGTGGGTACTAACTTGTTCTCATGTAGGAAGCCTATATGGGACTGATTGTGTTTGCCCATGTCTGACCCATAAGGTTTATCAAAGTGGGCCCCATATGTTTTCCCATTCGGAACCCATCTAGAGATTACCTTTGCGGGTACTACCTTGGGCCCATGTAGGCAGCCTATATGGGACTGATTGTGTTTGCCCATGTCTGACCCATATGGTTTTGTCAAGCAGGCCCCATGTGTTTTTCCCATTCATTACTCATTTAGAGATTACCTATGTGGGAACTACCTTGGGCCCATGTAGGCAGCCTATCTGGGACTGATTGTGTTTGCCCATGTATGACCCATATGGTTTGGCCAAGCGAGCCCCATATGTATTTACCTATTGAGATCCTATCTAGAGATTACTTATGTGGGTACCACCTTGGGCTCATGTAGGAAGCGTATATGGGACTAATTGTGTTTGCCCATGTCTGACCCAAATGGTTTATCAAAGTGGGCCCCATATGTCTTCCCATTAATAACCAATATAGAGATTACCTATGTGGGGACTACCTTGGGCCCATGTAGGCAGCCTACATGGGACTGATTGTGTTTGCCAATGTCTAACCCATTTGAAAAACCCAAATGGGCCCCATTTGTGTTGCCCATTCTGGGCCTATGCACTCATTTCCCATTAGTGACCCAAATAGGACCCACATAGGGAGCCCACCTGTTTTTGCCCATGTCGGACCTACTTAGCTGACCCAAGTGGGCCCCAGCTAAGATGCCCATTTTGGGACCATGCCCACTTGGTACCCGTGTAGCCCAGGCATAAACCATGTGGGGCCCACATATACATGTTGGCTGGGAATATATATACTTGTTGTGCTAGTTAAGATGGTTAGCTAAACGAGATCCACCTTTGCCAAATTGGATGATTATCTGATCGTGCTCCTCCCGAAACTTGTTAATAAAACCTCATAAAGTGTTCCTGAAAAAAAAAAAGTATATTTGGCTTGCTATTGGACTTCCTAGGGCACAGCATGAAAGGGCACAATTTTCTCACCTAATGAAAATGACACGTAGTCTGTGATCACATTTAGAAGGTCCCACATAGTTACAGTCTCCACTAAAGACATTCATACCTCACAGGACTTGTAAGCAAATGACAGCTTGATTTGTAGAGGTAGTGCCATTAAGATCAGGGTGGGTGGGGGTGGGGTTGATTCATATTTCCTATAGCCTGGAGAGGAAGCTAAATTATATACTAGTAAACAGCAGGGGAGTGCTAAGGACGGATGAGCTCCTAGTCAATAAGAAGCTGTCTTCTATCTAATAAGGATGATGTTAGTTTGGATGATGGGTTGACAGTCCTCCTATGCATAGCACACCATATGAAAAATAAACACAAAAACCCAATAAATCCCAGCAACTGCTAAGGATTTTAAGGAAATTTTAAAGTTAAAATTGAAATTCTGTCATTAATTAGTCCTACTAAGAATCCATCATGTTGTTTCAAACCCGTATGGCCTTCTTTTATCTTCAGAACACAATTTAAGATATTTTTGATGAAATCTGAGAGCACTCTGACCCTCCCATTGACAGCAAGGTAACTACCATGTTCAACGCACAGAAAAGTACCAAGATGATTGACAAAGTAGTGTCGATCACTGTGACATCATGGTTATAATGTAATGTTACAAAGCTATGAGAATACTTTTTTTTTTTGCACAAAGAAAACAAAAATTTGACTTCTCTGGCACAGACACAGATCCTTGTGCCTCGTGTTCAACATCATCCCGTTCAATTTTCATATTTGGTTGAACTATCCATTTAAGACTAGTGCTGTCAAACGATTCATTGTGATTAATCACATTCAAAATAAACGTTTTTAATATATCTGTGTGTGCTGTGTATATTAACTCTCTCTATATAAATACACACATACAGTATATATTCTGAAAAGATTTACATGTATAAATTTATATTCATATAATTTATATTATATACAATTAATATTTTTATGAAATATATGCATGAGTGTGTATTTATTTATACACAGTTCACATACATATACTATGTGAACAAACACTTTTATTTTGGATGTGATTAATAGCAATTAATGTTTGACAGCACTAGTTAGGCCTCTACTAAATAAAATGAGCTTCTTTTTAAAAAGGGACATTTAGTGAAATGTTTTTCTGGAAGATTTTACTGGTACTGGACCTTTGCAATGTTTCTGCCATCATCTTCCAATTATGTGTGAGAAGAAAGGGGAAAAAATTAGGACAACATAAAATATACATACATATATATATATATATATATATATATATATATATATATATATATATATATATATATATATATATATATAATTAAGAGAGAAACAACAGTAGTATCACAATGATTAATATTTCGCATTTTAGTTCACAAAGATTGCACTATAAATTCTAGTAATTTACACATGACAAACTTACATTCACTTACCTGCTGGATGACACTGGACTTCATAAAAGTTGAAAGTTTTATGAAATTCTCTTTCACCCTTACTATAAAAGAAATATGAACCTTTGCATCCCAGGCTGTGGTCAAGACTTTTTCACTACCTTTCCTAAAAGCCTCTTTTCACTCCACATGAGAACTTAAAGCTTCATTCACACGCAATAGAAGCAGCCTATGAAAAAGGCACTTTTTTTTTAAATGTATGCAAGTGTGACTGATTTTAACGTACTTCCTCACAGTAATCAGATCAGAACAATGGTTTGTGATTGCAGAAACAGCAGTGGTCACCATCACTCCTTCTTTTGACAAACCAAAAATCAGCAGGCACATTTTATAAGATGCTGTGCTGAGATTCCTATTTTGACATTCAGAAAAAAAAAAAAAACATTTTATGGTAAATCTGGTACAGAGATCGGCTTTATGTTCTAACCTATTATGCAAAATGGCTGAGGAAGCTATAATCTAACTTAATATATAAATAGGAGCTATACTACATATACATTATCATATTTTATGGTCATAAAACTTATCCTTTACATATTTGTAAATGTTATGAAACAGAAGGATTCCCAAATCACAAGCATTGATGAAGTCAAACATACATAATCAAAATCTGTGGAACTTAATATAAAAACTGATTGCTTTTGGTTACGGTTTTAAAAGAGATAAAGGAAAACGAATAAGTTAGTAAAACACAGACTGCCACAAACTGATGATACCAGACCATGTCTAAAGTGCAATATTGAGAGTGCCGCAGTCTCCCTGCAAACACAAGCAGCATGACAGAGAACAGATAAGAAGATCCACTGAAGCAGCAGAACACAGCTCTGTAAACATCATTTATTCATTCATTCAGCAGGACACTCACTGTGCTCAGGGCAATACTCAAGCTTTAACAGTCAGGTCAAGATATAGTCATTGAAATCACATTAAAAGGAACAGAAAAATGGCACGTTTTAATATTATAATTCATTTCAGCGTGCTTGGTTGCAATAATCTTTCACTGAAAAGTGACGTATGAATGCAATATTTCATGAATTGTAATAAATATGCCATCAGATGATTCTCTTGTCAATGAAATGACAGGTCAAAATATGCAGTTAACTTGAATTATTTTCATGCTTAAAAAGACACCACAGACAACAGAATAGAGGGGAATATAAAAACCATCACCATTTGGCAACAAAACCAAAGAAATAGAAAAAAAATACTTTAAAAGATATATAAATAATTAGAAGCACAACGATTCCCAGATTCTAAGACTATAAAATAATCAGCTCATATATATAGTCAGGATTTATATTATTAGTCATCTTAGACACAATGTACAAAGGAAACAGCACTCTTATTATGATCAATGTAGCTGCAGTTTTCGTAGACTTTAATGGCAGAAGTTCACTCAAGTGAATAGCTCTGTTTGCACTGGAAAAAAGAAACCTTGAATTGTATTACCTGAGACTGAAAGGGAGCCAATTTTAAAAATGGTGTGCTTTTTAAACACAACTAAACTGTGTTAAATCTAAAGGCATTCAGACTCGGTCAACACAACGCATCTTTAGTGTACTGCTTCAGATCTGATTTAGTCTGGAGACAGAAGGTCAGTCCTAGCATCAGTACATTTTGACACACACAAGAAAACAATATTGACGGTATAAAAATGGCTTGCATCAGTGTGTCTGTGGCTGATATTACCAATGTAACAGCATGGTTGAGTTTTGCAGAGCTACAAACTGTTCATTTCACCCACAGCACATGATAGTACCTGTAAATCCTTTTTGCTTCCAATTTAAGGCTTTTTAGGAGTTTGCACTCAGTCAATTAAAGGCATGCATTTACAGCATTTGGCCCACTTGCTTTGGTTCTTGGTCTCCTGGGTCCCGCCGTCCAGCAGACCATCCATATAGTGTCCATACTCCTCGATGGCATCTTCCACACGGGTGATATAAAGCCAGGTAAAGATCACACCAAAAAACTAAAGAAAAAAAAAAACAAAGCAAACAAAAACAAAAACTTTTACTTTTGGACAACAAAATTGTCTTCTGTGGAAGAACTGGATTGAGATCTGGACTGTGACTTTGCCTTTCCAAAACCCTCAACAGATGACCATTTTGCACAATTTGTGCAGCTTGTTTCTTAATGGTTGCTTGATGCACACTCTCATTAACTGTTGCCAGAGCTGCCTGCAAATCAATTGAAGGCACCCTGAGGTTCTTAGGGACTTCCTGATGCATTTGCTCTTGGGGAGAATTTGGTGAAATGGTCTGGCCTGGCCATATTACCAGTGGTCTGAAACATTCTCCATTCATTTTGCATACAATGACTTTCAATCCCTTTTCAGATGTATATCTTTCAACAGTCCTTCTTTTAGGCTCAAGTGGTTATCTTATTTTCGCACTAGACTAGTTTGGTGAGGTTTATATAAGGTGTGGCCAGGTCTGCGTATCAAATCTAGCCCAATAGCCAAACAAAGAAAAATGCCTCATTCACGCTTGTCCATATAATAGCAGTTAATGGCGACCAACATCAAGCTTCAAATACGATGCAAAAGTATCACAGAATGATCCCATGTGACACGTGTCATAAACTCCAAGTGTTCTGGGGGCATATGATAGGATTTGGTAAAAAAGCATGACAAAATCTACAATCTACTCTCTTCACTTCGGTAAATATATCTGCTGTGTTCATCACAAAAAATAAACGCGTTCCTATCAGTTAACTGTCATTCATGACTATCAGGTTCCAGTCTGGAGATATTCAACTCAGTAAAGAAAGATACAATGATACTTTTTTTCTGGATTTCATGTCACACTTTTAACTTACATCCTTTTACTAGAGTCGACATCATTCTGTGATACTTTCTGCATCTTTTTTTAAAAGCTTGACACTGGTTGCTATTCACTGCCATTGAATGGTAGAGTGCGTGTGGGAAATTTCTTTACATTTCTCCTTTTGTTGTCTGAAAAATAAAGAAGGGCATACAGCATAAGAACATCACAAGGGTGAGTAAATGACATCTTTGGGTGAACTTTCTCTTTAATCTGCACACTTCATACTCCAGCTTTACAATTTGTGCAGTAATATAAATCTTTTAATAAACAACTGGTATGTTTCACAGTGTGGGCAGACTGACTAATGCCTTTCCCCAACTGTGAATCTCCATTTATGGAAAAACTATGAAACTAATTATGAAAGCTTCTCAGTTTCAAGAATTTTCTTGCAAAAAGTCCCGTGGCTCTTTCCCACTCAAATAAACATATTTGCACACATGCACACAGATCAAACTGAAAAACGATCAGATGGAAACATTGCAATCCAGTATGATGTGAATGTTAATGTCATTGCTGGAAATGTTATATTAAAGTCTCTCTCAACAATACCTGTGCTTATCCAGGATCTTCTGGCTTCATTTCCTGCGAAACAGCCTACAGACAGGGACTGTCTGACCTAATAGAAACTTAGCCCTGTTCCCAGCACCTCTTAATGCACTGGAGCCTTTATAAAAAAGACTTAAGTTAAATTACATTTGGTGTGCATGTGCTTTCTGTGTTGGTGGGTTATTATCAAAGTTGCAGCATTATTTAAATTAAAACAAAATGGATTCAAAATTTTGTGATTATGATAATCTACATCTGTGAGTGTGCTGTGGTGTGTTTCAGTGCATCAAGGCACCTCTTTAACACTAGTTAAAGTGGGGGGACCCACAGAAACGGCTGCACATTAGAGGCTGCTTTTGAAAGTGAATCGGATTTCTAGACTGCTAATTTGATGAAAACCCATCTACTCATGGTGCTCTTTTGAGAAATATTTAAATTCATTCAAACCATGCCTCTCTCACCACCCACCTCAGTGTGTAAAACACTTAATGAGAGGATACTTTAAAAAAGGGTTCTTAATTACACTGAATTTATGAGTCTTTATTACAGATAATGATTAAAACTGAAAAGACAATATCTTCATAAATCAAATTCTTGGTCTTTTGAGGAGAAAAATGATTGCCTTTTTTGGGGGGAAAGTCCTGTCGAAGTAAATACATGAATATGAATAATAGGATTTTCGTAAACACTAATTGAGATTAATTAATAGAAATGCTTTTAATCTAAATGTATTAATAATGATAACAATAATAAGCAGAAGTAGTAGTAGTTTTTAGTAATAGCTAAATGTATTACAAACTTTAAATATAGCACTTTTAAACAATTAAATCTAATGTCCTACTAAAGTGAAAATTAAACAGAATTTTGATCAAATCTTTTTTGCTGTTGTACTATCGACTCTGTGATGTTAAATGCAAAAATGCATTACCCCCCACCCCCGAATCTGCACCACCCTTGTGAAAACCGTTTATAACTACAGTAATTGCGGTCACTGCTATTATTTCAAACTCCTAAAACACTTTGAAAGACTCTTACAGCTAAAGAAAACATTTATTTTTGCGCTTGGCAAGCTTACAGACCTTTAATTAAAAGTTATAAGAGCATGTACGTTTTATGTAAAGTAGATCATTTGTATTGTTAAAAAGTCTTATGCAGACAGTCTGAATCTTCTTTACTGATAACCACAAGTCTTACCTGAGGAACCAAGATGCCCAGTAGAAGTCCAGCCATGATTTTATAGTTGTCCATGAACCAAATGAAGACAGCATTAGTGCAACCACGGGTGAAGATCAAATCTATATTTTCTAGCCTCTGCGGGCAAAGGTCAGGCAACAAAAATGTTATTACATTGCAGTGTAAAAAAACTGCCATCACTTTATGTCTCATTAACAACTAGCGTTATAAAGTGATTGATTGAAAATATATTGAGAGATAATTGGACGAAGTTATACGGCAGATTATTATTCATCTGAGGTTCTGCATATCCTCACAGCCTGTTAAAATTCAAAAGTGGTTCTCACTGCTCTTCTCAGATGATCAGACCTTTGACCCCTCCAAATGAATGCATTTATTACAGGTGGCTCGATACAGGACACACAGCACTTTTCAAATATCATGATGCATGGTGACGCTTTATTTTAGGGTCTTTAACTAGTTGCTTATTAGCATGCATATTACTAGAATATTAACCATTTATTAGTACTAATTAAGCACACAGAACAGCCTTGTTCTACAGAAAGTGCCCTGATCACACCTCAATGAATGAAGAAAGTTAACATAGCTTAACATAGCTTATTTGGTAACACTTTAGAATAGGGAACACTTATTCACTATTAACTATGACTCTTCCCTCATTAAATTCCTAATTTGCTGCTTATTAATAGTTAGTAAGGTATTTGTTAGGTTTAGGCATTAGGTAGGATTAGGGATGTAGAATAAGGTCATGTATAGTACCTCTTTCTCCAGGGCCTTGTATCCACACAAAGTATTAACAACTTCAGAACTCTGTAACACACAAGCAAATGCAGTCTTAATATTTTTATAAAAGTAAAACACCAGATGCATACAGTTACTAATGGCTTTATCCTGGATTTCAGCTGTGAGTTATGTAAAAGTACAGATTCTGAAAACTGCAAAACCTCTTATGGGGAAGACACTTAACATTCCCAACCTGCTGTATCATAGGTATGAAATTACACTTGCTGCTGATAAATGACTATCCTACTCTATACATAACAGGTTTCCATTACACTAGTTTCGATCCCTGTTTTGTAATTCTAAGTTATAGTGGTTTTAGTCAAACTGATGTGGTGATAAGACTGCTAAGCTTTATGTATGAAGCTGAAGTCATTCTGTGAGTAACTCTGCACTTTCTGATTACTTTTAAATGGTTAGTTCACTCAGACATCTAATCCTAATGTCATTCCTAATTCATAAAACGCTGGTTTGTCCTTGAAACCCAAATGAAGAGATTTAATGAAATTATAGATTTCTATCCTATCAATGAAAGTTCAATTAATTTTCAGTCAATGTGCTCTATGTAGGTTCATTGATAAATGTTTCTAAGTAAATAGATGCTTAACCCTCTGGAGTCTAAAGGTATTTTTGGGGCCTGGAGAAGTTTTGTCATGTCCTGACATTTGTGCTTTTTTCAGTTTCTTATATCTAATTGACTGAAGTCTAATCTCACTGTAATCAGCACAAACTGGGCTATAATAATATGTGAACACCATGTATGTACATGATTGTTTTTGAGAAAAAAAATGTTACTCGTGGTTAGTAAAAAAAAAAAAAAAAAGTAAAACACTTGAATAAGGCCATAAAACACATACAGAACACTGGTTCCCAGGACTTTTGAGAACTGGAGCTTGTAGCCTAGAATTTTTATTTCTAAATTATGTGAAAATCATCTTGTTTACTCATTCACAGAAAACAATATATTGATTAAAATTTTCTAAAACACTTTTTGTTGGTAAAAGTCATAAGCGAGTAGGCGTCAACTATCATGAATATCATTGTGATTTACACCTGAGAAGACAAAGCCCTGCATAATGAGCTGCATAATGAGCCTCTCATTCAACTGTGACACTGAGAGGGAGGTGTTACAAGAAAGAATGTGAGAACAAAATAAATCTATATAATTTTATGTTTGTAGTTTATTAAGAATATATTTAATTATCCCACAAAATAATTTAATATTCACTTGGGGGAGCAGTTAAACAGTTTATTAGGAACAATCAAAGCTTACTTTCAAACAAATTTTTTGCATCATTACTCCAGTCACACAAACCTTCAGAAATCCTTTTAACAATCTTATTTTCTAATTAAAAAAAAGCAGAGCTGAGAATATTTTTTCAGGTTTTTTAGGGGAGATAAACTGAAAGAACAGCATTGTATGTTACATTTGTTACAGTTACATCCAGCTTTTGAATTGTATAGTATTAGATATTGTTATTGAAACTTCATAATATTTCACTTGATTATACATTTAGTCAGTAATAATAGTTTGTAAAAAAAAAGTAGACCCTTTACAGATTCGATTGATATCATCAAGGAGCAAAAGTCGCCAGTTAGAAGTTTTTTGGCCTCGTGGCGAAGGACTGGAATGGTTTCCTCATCTGTCACTGACGCCGGTCGAGGACATGTTCGTGGCGATTGGAGAACAAACAGGATTTGAAAATACTGTATCTGCATCAAAAATGAACAAGGCCCTGGATGGTTTTTCTAAAGGATCAATATTTCAAAGTGAGCATTGTTTGGGTAAGTGGAGCATTCAACAACGTTTCTCCATTGGTATCGCAGTCAACAAGGGTGAACACATGTTGTCTTTTAGGTGGCAGCTGTTTATGGTTTTAGAAATCACAGACGCTAGATATTTCGTTTTGGGTTAAACATGAAGAAAAATCATATATGGTCTATGTGAGTACCAATCTATGTGAGTACCAATAATTTGAAATGATTTGAGTGTGGTAAATTTTGGTCATAAAAAAATGTAATGCCACAAAACCACAAAAAGGAGAAAATACCAACAAAACAAATGAAGGTGAAAATGCGGAGAATCAGTCCCTCCAGAAAAACGCAATTATGCGATCGCTTTATTTAATGCATAATCAGCCAAAGGCCGCATATTTATGCGGGGTCGCATTTTTTCAAATACGCCGCTCTTTTGCCGCATAAATTACCGATTTCAGAAAGCAAAATATGCGGGGCTAGCATGATTTCATAATCCCTGTATTTTTGTTGCAAAAACTCACAAATATAATAGCAGAAAGTTGAAAAATGTTGCGTTTACTTCACACAAGTAAAGCGCCATTTTCCCCTATTGCCATGGGAACCTTATGAAGTGACGTAATTACCTGACGTGAACATCATCTGCAAACCCCGCGGTGAAACTTGAAGCGCCCAAATCATTCTTATTTGCCAACAAAAATAAGCGCAAAAGAACGCGCAAAGCAGTTTCCCGATTTGTTACATGACAGTGGAGCCAAATTATTTTGCGAGAACTTCCGAAAACTGCGGTTTGTTGAAATAGAGAAAAAAAGGTGATTCCCCCAACACCCCCTTCTCACTAGGCTACTAACACTGTTGTAGTTTCATTCAGAAATTGATGCAACTTTACAGTTATAAGATTGCACTTTTTAGTTACAGAACAGTACCAAAAACTTAGTTGTAATTATATTAGTAGTATGTAAAATAATTTACGTTGCAGTAAGAGATTCTGTGATTTAGTATGCCCGTTTATCATAGGAAGTAATAAGAAATTATACTCTTTACTTTAAGGTAGTAGCCTAGTGAGAAAAAGGTGTTGGGGAATCACCTTTTTTTCTCTTTTTCATCAAACCGCAGTTTTTGCAAGTTCACGCAATTTCATAGCATAAAATTACAAAAATATCCTGCATATTCCATCGCATTTTTTAAGACAACATGCCGCAAAATCAAGGATTTTTGCCCGCAACAATCACAAAAAAAAAAAAAAAAAAAAAAAAAAAGAGTTAGAAAATGGAACTGACTAGGAAAAGAGTGCAAATAATAAATTGAGTACTCATGAACAAAGTGAATCTACTAATTGTGATGGAGAAAATAAAAGGATGAATTGTGAAGAGGCAGGAACAAGTGATGTGAAAAAAAAACATTTTGAGAGTTCTGATCATATTGACAATTTTGAGAATCAAATCATATATCTCTGTCTCAGCTCTCTGAAAGCACTGATGTAACTGAAGAGATGGCTAATGATGATTGTCTTTCTGAAATATCATATCTTCCCTCCAACTATAGTGAAGATCAGTTATATACTGTAAAAGTGATTAATGATTTCCTTGATGTAAGAAAAGTAGAAGTTAAATATTTTTTAGTTTTTGGCTTCAGTGTTCAGGATAAAAAAGACTGTCAGTTACCAAGAGTTAAGTAGAAGGAAAAGATTCAGTAAAAAAAAATGGTAACAAACTTGAGAAAAGAAAAAGTTCTTGAAAACTCATTGTTTCATTTATTCATGAAGAAATCACAAGGGGTGAACTATCTGTTCCTTTTCATCTTGTCCTCTTTAGTTTTCCTTTTTTTGTCTTCTTTCATGGAAAGCTTTAGAATAGGTTTCATTAACATTAATGGGGGTAGAAATAACAGGAAAAGATCAAGTTTAAATTAATACATAGAAAATATGAGTATCGATGTAAAATTTGTACAGGAGATGAATAGTAATGTAAAGAATGAAGTGGAATGGAAAATGTGCTGGAAAAGTGATTTATTTATGAGTCATGGTACAAATGTTAGTGGAGGAGTTGCTTTTCAAAGATGATTTATATATATATATATATATTAATCATCTTTGTAATATATATAATACAATTGGTAGGATAAAAAAAACTGTTTTTGAACTAGAAAAAGATATAAAGCAGATTGAAGGAGAGTTACGTGTTGGCGATGTTATTACTGTTGGGAAGCTGGAAGAAATAAAAGCTTTAGCCTCATTATTTCATGAAAAAACAAAGGGTGCTTTCTGCTATTTTTTTTCATTTAGAGCAGAAAGAAAAAGAAAAACAATGATGTTGCATTTAAAAGATAAATGGGAATGTGATTTCAGATTTTAAAGAAATTAGAAAAAAATGCTTTGGAATTCTATATGGATTTATTTGGAGAAGGACAATGTGAGGTTGACTGCATTGAGGAGTTACATAAAGACTTACTGAAAGTCTCTGAACAGAGTAAAGGGCTTGAATCTATAGCCTCCAGTTAAAAGAACTGTCTGATGCTGTTCAAAAACTTTCTACCCAGAAAAGCACCTGGTATAGATGGACTTCTGACTTTTATAAGCTATTTTGGAACCTTCTGAAAGATGATTTATATGATTTTGTTGTCGTTGTTTTTTTTATTAACAACTTGAATTACTTACTATTTGTAAAATAGCAGTTTTATCTTTGATACCTAAAAAAGGGGATCTTAGTTTGTAGAAAAATTGGAGACCTGTGGCTGTTTTATACACCGACTAAAAAATGTAGGCAAAATACCTTTGGATTGAAACCTTTTTAGAATGTATGTTCAATGAAGATCAAACATATTGTATACCTAACAGAACAATAATGGACAATCTGTTTCTTGTAAGAGAGCTAATAAAATTGCATTTTTGCAATTTATCAAGAAAAAGCATTTTTGTTTAAAACGGCTTGAAGCTTTTGGGGCTGGTCAGAGTTTCATTTCATGGATTAAACTGTTGTATAATGATGAATCTGCAATGTTGAAGAGTGTTGAGGGGAATTAGACAAGGATGCCGTTCTCAGGGATGTTGTATTCACTGGCCATTGAACCCCTTCTTTGTAAGTGAAGGAAAACATTACAAGGGGTTTCTATTGAAAAACCTATTAAGATTGTTGCATATACTGATGTTACAATTTTTATTAAAGATGAGATAGATGTGACTGTTTAAGAAAAAACATAAAAAATGTATGAAAATGCATCAACTGTAAGAGTGAATTGGGGAAAGTGTGAAGGTTTTTATTGTGGACAATAGGTACTGTAAATGGAAATCCACCAGAACTCCCAGGAGGTGCTAAGTGAAGTCAAGAGGGGTTGAAATGTTTAGGAGTTAATTTAGGGACTAAAGGTGCTGCCACAGTTATTCTTTAGGAGGAAGCAAAAAAGTTGCTGTACTCAAAAAGGTGCTGGACTGATACCACTAAAACCCTGTTAGACAAAGGTGACATTTTTAAATATGATTTACATTTGTTTTTAATTAATTTAATAGAAATGGACTTAAAATAAACATCTGCTTTTTATAAAACTATGCTGAGAACATGGACTTAAGTTTTTCAAGTGAAGAGAGACCAGCCTTTTTCTGAGTCCTGGATAAACAACGAGCCTCATTTTAATAATCTCATTAAGCAAGTAAAGGTGCTTAATTCATGAAGCCTTTCAAAAAAGTATTGGCAAGAGCTGGATGGACAAAGATAATGGACTTAAAACATTATGATGAGTGGAAAAGCCTTGCAGAAATGTGTAATCTGACAGGAAACAGGATTTTTTATTAAAATTTTTTCTTCTACTCATCATCAAAAATTAAGAGAAGAGAATTTAAACAAGAAAGAGAAAGAAATAAAGGGGGAGTTTTTTCCTGACCTTAACGTTTTGGTGGAAGAAGAACCACAAGAGGAATCAGTCCTCTCTTTTAGGACTCCGGAGATGCATGGTTTTAAAGAGGCTTCAAAGAAAACATTGTATTTGACTTGTGTAAAAGTTGCTCATCAGTCAATTCTGAGGGAATTTAGAGAAACAAAGTCGTCAGATGTATTGGGGCCAAACTCTTCTCCTAGAAGTTGCTGGAGGTCATTAAAGGGGGGGTGAAATACTATTTCATGCATACTGAGTTTTTTACTCTGTTAAAGAGTTGGATTCCCATGCTAAACATGGACAAAGTTTCAAAAATTAAGTTGTACGTTTGAAGGAGTATTTTTGTTCCAAAAAAAACTCTTCCGGTTTGTCACAAGTTTCGGAAAGTTTTTTTCAAGTATGGCTCTGTGTGACGTTAGATGGAGCGGAACTACCGTATATGGGTCCTAAGGGCACGTCTGCCGGAAGAGCTCACGTATAGCGAGGCTGAGCACAGACAATTCACTGATCAGAGCGATTCACTGATCAGCGCGAGAGCGTCGCAAAAAGTCACAAAAGAAGTGTGTTTTTGGTTGCCAGGGCAAGACAACCCTGCACAGATTACCAAAAGAGAAACAGCATTAAGGGACCAGTGGATGGAGTTTATTTTTACAGAGCATCAACGGAGTTGTGCAAGTGTTTTTGTTTGTTCCCTGCATTTCGAAGATGCTTGTTTTACAAACAAGGCCCAGTTTGACGACGGATTTGCGTATCGTTTATTTCTTAAGGATGATGCAATCCCAACGAAAAAGGTTCACGATCGTGTGTTGGAACCGCATGCATTGAGTAAAACTTCTTAAAATATCTCTGCCTCCTTGTTAGTGCGTCCCATCCCATGCCAGAGACCCGGGTTCGAGCCCCGCTCGGAGCGAGTCGTTGCTGCTGCTGCTCTTGTTCAGTTTCAGCCTCGGGATCTTATTCTGGATCATAAATAAATGGCTGAATCTGACTGTAAGCCATGGTTTGTTTTGGATGATGGTTTTTTCCTCACGGTAATGTCACAGTTTTACATGCTCTCAACGCAAAAGCCTACTGGCGCTCGTGATTCTTTAGCTCCGCCCACACGTCACGCCTCCAGCTGGTCGTGTTTTTCCGGGAAATCTTTCTCTTATGAATATAATAAAACTAAAGACTTTTTGGAGTTATGAAGGACGCAGTACTACTCTATAGGTACTCAAGATTAACAGGATATTGAGTGTAAACGAGCATTTCACCCCCCCTTTAAAAATCTCCCATAGAAAAACGACATGTAGGTTTACAGTGGAGAATTATATATTGGCCAGTAACTACAAACAGGCACGTGGCACATGTCAGTCCCACTGTAGAACTGCACCCTATAAACACAATCAAGCCTAGAAGAAAATATAAATAAATAATCCAAGGAACACACACGTAGCAATGGGGATAGATGTTAGACATTGGACAAAGCAAACAGAACAGAACAGAGCATAAAGGAGTAGTTCACCCAAATAGCAAAATCATGTCATTAATAACTTACCCTTATGTTGTTCGAAACCCGTGAGACGTCTGTTCATCTTCAGAACAAAGTTTAAGATATTTAAGATTTAGTCCGAGAGCTCTCAGTCCCTTCATTGAAACTGTGTGTACGGTACACTGTCCATGTCCAGAAAGGTAAGAAAAACATCATCAAAGTAGTCCATGTGACATCAGAGGGTCCGTTAGAATATTTTGAAGAATCGAAAATACATTTTGGTCCAAAAATAGCAAAAACTACGACTTTATTCAGCATTGTCTTCTCTGCCGTGTCTGTTGTGAGAGAGTTCAAAACAAAGCAGTTTGTAATATCCGGTTCGCGATGTAACCGGATCTTTTTGAACCAGTTCACCAAATCGAACTGAATCGTTTTAAACGGTTCGCGTCTCCAATACACATTAATTCACAAATGACTTAAGCTATTAACTTTTTTAATGTGGCTGACACTCCCTCTGAGTTCAAACAAACCAATATCCCGGAGTAATTCATCTACTCAAACAGTACACTGACTGAACTGCTGTGAAGAGAGAACTGAAGACGAACACCGAGCCGACCCAGATAACGAACAAAAGATTGACTCGTTCACAAGAACCATTTCTGTCAGACGTGTCCAATTCGTGAACCGAGGAGCTGATGATACTGTGCATGTGTGATTCAGGGTGAAGCAGACCGACACACAGAGCGTCTGAACCAAAATTATTGTTTTGTTGATTGATTCTGAACTGTGGCAATATGGGTAACAAGGAAAAAAAGATAAACGAAGAAGCTTTGATAGACACAGATATAGTATAAACAGCTTTTGTGACTTCAAGGATAAAAGAAGAATATGTGTATTTAAACTGACTGACTTAAACTGAAAAGTGTCAGCCACATAAAAAAAATGTAACAGCTTAAGTAATTTGTGGATTAATGCGTATTGGAGACGCGAACCGTTTAAAACGATTCAGTTGGATTTGGTGAAATGGTTCAAAAAGATCAGATTACATCGAATGATTTGTTCACGAACCGGATATGACAATCTGCTTTGTTTTGAACTCTCTCACAACAGACACGGAAGAGAAGACAATGCTGAAAAAAGTCGTAGTTTTTGCTATTTTTGGACCAAAATGTATTTTCGATGCTTCAAAAAATTCTAACCGACCCTCTGATGTCACATGGACTACTTTGATGATGTTTTTCTTACCTTTCTGGACATGGACAGTGTACCATACACACAGTTTCAATGGAGGGACTGAGAGCTCTCGGACTAAATCTAAAATATCTTAAACTGTGTTCCGAAGATAAACTGAGGTCTTACAGGTTTGGAACGACATGAGGGTAAGTTATTAATGACATTATTTTGATTTTTGGGTGAACTAACCTTTTAAGTACTCAACTAAACAAGGGGATGACGAGAAACACAATAGGAACAGGAAGGAAACCAAATATGGGCATTTAAAACACGAGGGAAAACTAAGTCATGGGGAGCACAACACAAAACAGTCAATCTTCCTGACAGTAACAATACTGTGTTCAGCCAACCTGAATTTATTTGTTCATGCAGTGAGACTTGTCTGCAGTGATTGTCTTATTTTGCTAATAAAGATATTCTTGTCACAACAACTGAAACAACAATAACTGTTGCTGAGTCAATTTATTATTTTACTGTTTCATGAATAATAATAAAAAAAAAAACTTAAAAAAAAAGTCTCCACATTATAATTTGTACGTTTATTTGCGAATGACGAAACATGGATTTATTCTTTTATCAGTTTATCTCAGTAAAATTATAAAGATGGTATTGAGAACATAATGAAATGTTATAAAAACCATAATGGACAACATTGGCTTTGTTTGTTAAGCATCCTACAAGACTAAGATATCCAGGATATAGATTTAACTGGTCAAACATACTCTAGGCCTCAATACTTGATACACCTCAAGAACGATGGCAGACAACAAATATAAAAAAGAGGAGCTCTTTAAATCACTGCACAACAAACAACTAACAATAATGACAAAACAACAACAAAAAAGTTTAAATGAACCCAGCAAACAGAAAAACAATAACCCTATAACAGTATCTGCATTATTTATTCATGCTATAATGCATGTTGGGAACTCACAAAGCCTTAACATTTCAGCAATATGAAATTCTTTGTTTATTGCATTTTCTGCAGTGTGTATTTAAGATGATAAGCAGACATTGTTGCAAATAAGGCACCTTGAGGAAATTCAGTCAAGATGACTGTGATATCAAAACCTTGTAGGCACCATACCTTAGGATAATTTACTTTATCACTTAAAAAAAAGAGAAAAAAAACAAGTAGCAGAATCAAATCAAAGATGAGAATCAAATGTCAATATATTTGCATGTTGCACTGGGATTTTTGTTTTTGGAAGATGCATCTGCCAAAATATTCTACAATGTATTTCTTCATACACTGAGCTGGTTAAATGATATAAGACTTAATATCTGGTAATCTGAAGCAAAGAAACAACAAATGAACAAACTGATCTCATCAGGTTTAACAGGGTGGGATTAAAGATAATTTCATTTAAAGGGGGGGTGAAATGCAATTGAAATGAAAGTTTCGGAAAGTTTTTTTCGAGTATGGCTCTGTGTGACGTTAGATGGAGCGGAATTTCCTTATATGGGTCCTAGGGCACGTCTGCCGGAAGAGCGCGCGCTCCCGTATAGCAGAGCACTGAGAGGCTGAACACAGACATTCACTGATCAGAGCGAGAGCGTCGCGAAATGTCACAAAAGGAGTGTTTTTTTGGTTGCCAGGGCAAGACAACCCTGCACAGATTACCAAAAGAGAAACAGCATTAAGGGACCAGTGGATGGAGTTTATTTTTACAGAGCATCAACGGAGTTGTGCAAGTGTTTGTGTTTGTTCCCTGCATTTCGAAGATGCTTGTTTTACTAACAAGGCCCGACGGATTTGCACATGGTTTATTTCTTAAGGATAATGCAGTCCCAACTAAAAAGGGTCACGATCGTGTGTTGGAACCGCAGGCGGTGAGTAAAACTGCTTCAAATATCTCTGTGTTGTTAACTTAGCTGTCGGCGTGTAAGCACATCAAGTAAACAACATGCGATGTTGTCATCAAACTGCACTTTCCACATGTACAGCTTAAAAAAAAAAAAAAAAAAAAAAGACAAACTGGAACTTAATCATTTTCCAAAACCGCTAAGCAAATATTTACAGTTTCAGTACATACCACATAGAGCCGCTGTTGTTGCTGCTGCTCTTGTTAAATTTCAGCTTCTGGATCATAAATATACACTGAATCTGACTGTTAGCAATGGTTTGTTTTGGTTGGTTTTGTCCTCACGTAATGTCACAGCTTCCAAACGCTATCAGCGCAAAAGCCTACTGGCTCTCATGATTCTTTAGCTCCGCCCACACGTCACGCCTCCAGTGTTTTTCCGGGAAAAATCGGTACAGACTATCTTTCTCTTATGAATATAATAAAACTAAAGACTTTTTGGAGTTATGAAGGATGCAGTACTACTCTATAGGTACTCAAGATTAACAGGATATTGAGTGAAAACGAGCATTTCACCCCCCCCCCCCCTTTAAGATAATGCCCTCAGATTACATTCTGATATTTGATTTCAGACAAAACTTTCTAATGTAATCATTATTGTACATTATAATTTTAAATTAGTATTCAACATTTTATTTCTTATGTATCAAAACATTATTTCTGCATTTGTTACAGCAGGTTAAATGCATTGATATCCTGCATTAAACAGTGGGTGTGTAATCTAAATGCCACTTCAGATGCAGCTTCTATGTTTCCTGAATTGTGTTGATACCAATTTGTTTTGACTAGTAACGGCCCAAATGTCTTATTCTAAATAACAGAGTCCTTTAATTAAAAACATCTGGTTTGAGATTTATATGCCTAT
Organism: Carassius auratus; assembly: GCF_003368295.1. Lineage (NCBI taxonomy): Eukaryota > Metazoa > Chordata > Actinopteri > Cypriniformes > Cyprinidae > Carassius > Carassius auratus. The sequence goes on from NC_039280.1 coordinate 13,602,467, forward strand.
TCCAGGGGTGCCACAGCCCAGCAGAGTTTAGTTCCACTCAGAGTGTAGTTTTCAAATAAGCCTAAATAATTATATAAACTGGATCAGATGTGTTTGATTAGGGCTATACAGTATCTAAACTGTGCAGGACTGTGGCCCTCCAGGAACTGAGTTTGACAGCCTTGACCTATCCCATTTTTGCCTCCCTCCCACTGTTAATATACAATAAGTCATTTTTACTAAATTTTAAAATAGCTACTTTTTACTTTTACTCGAGTAGATTTTTAGACTTTTACTTTTTAGACTACTTTTACTTAAAAATGTCATTAATGTAATGCTACTTTTACTTGAATAGAATATTTTTGTACTCTTTTCACCTCTGGCACTTTAGAGGACCCATTTTTTAACTGTCCAATGCAACTCCAAAAATGGGCTATTTTAATATTCAGGTACATGTAATTTTAAGTTGGGTCTTGTTATGAATGCTCTGGCTTGGGTTGTGAATGACAAGAAAATACATGCACAAGAAAATAACAAAAATAGCTTCTTTCTTTATCAGCACATGGTGTACCAATATCTTTCAGACTTGACTTATGTTCCAGAACAGGTCACAGAGGTTTAAAATGACACGAGGATGACTAAATTATGACAGAATTCTCAACATTTTTAGGTGAACTATGACAACAAAAGCCAGGTCCCTTCCACTAGGAAATATTTCTATAAATATTTCAGCTTAAATTGATACTCATGTAAACAAACTCTCAGCCCCTCACTGGGCAGTGGCTAGCTCTGGCTCTTTATTTCCATTCTGTTATACAGCTTGTTCATGCTATTGCCATTGTGTAAATCATCACGCTATCAATCAATGCTTCATCAGAGCATATTTTCGAAAGTCTGGTACCCATTTATAGACATACTTCTTAAAATATAACAAGACTATTCACTTCCAGCAGTTATAGATTTCAAATGTACACAACACAGGAATGATCCAGATAACGCAGGATCATTACGAGCTCAACGTTTTCCATAAATGAACAAAAGTAAGGCAAAGCAAGTGGGTATTATAAAAACTGGAAAATCTGAGCAGAAAAAACACTTCATGCATCATTTCAAAAGTATGATGTGTGGACAAAGTTCTTTCCCAGTTCACTGGATGTAGGGCCATTGTTTTTGAACCTGTAAAATTTGGAATGTGCCAGTTATTTGTGAAACTGTAAGCAGATCGGAGTAGAGCTTAAATGGGACAAAAAAAAAAAAAGAGAAATGCTGAGAAACATAAAATGACCATTCATTTTTTTTTATTCTTTCCATCTGTCCACATTTTTCCTTTTAGATCTCCTTTCAAGTAAGCAACCAGTGACCCCTCTTGAAAGACTCACAAAAGAAATAAATGCTTTTGTTACCCGTCAAGTGAACCAGGGCTCATCTAAATTTAGAATTTAAATGAAAGCAAATACTTAATTATAGTGCCAACACTTAAACTACACTTAAAAATGCTATGTTTATATTTCTTTAAAAAAAAGGTTTATTTATAAAGGTTATTTGACAGCCGACAGCAACGACTATGCCAAAGTTTACAGATATACAGCAATATTTATTTATGAAACATTTGCAAAACATCCTGGAGATAAGAGGACTCTGCAATAACATGAGCAAACCTTCTGCGTTAACCGGACTATTTGATCTAACACACCAGATTTATTTTTTTCTTTTTTAAGATGTGCCTGTAATATTGCTAAATAATATTAAAATTTAAAACAGCTGCTTTTTGCTCCTGTTGTTTTTAACATATTTTAAAGTGTAATTTATTCCTGTGATGGCAAAGCTGAATTTCCAGCAGCCATTACTCAAGTTTTCAGTGGCACGTGATCCTTCAGAAATCATTCTAATATGCTGATTTGAATTTGCTAACGCTGAAAACATCTGTGCCGTTTAATATTTTTGTGGAAACTGGTTACATTTTTAAGGGTTATTTGATTAACACAAAGTCCAAAACAACAGCTTTTATATAAAATCGTTTGCAACAAATGTAAGAATGTCATTGTTGATCAGTTTAATGTGTTTTTGCTTTTGAATTAAAGCATTCATTTCTTTAGAAACAAACAAACAAACAAAGACTCTTATTGGCTACAATAAACCCTTACTGACTCCAATGGAAATGCTATTGTGCATAAGTTTTATGACAAACTGGAGTCATATAAAAGTGACTCCCCTTATTAAAATAAATACATTTAAATATAGCTCAAAACTATTGACATACTTACTGACATATTGCTCGAGACAAATGCAAGATATGTCAAGTGTTCCATGAAGTGTACTTGCAAATAGTCCACTTTAGCACAATCAGATATACTTTATTATATCTTTAGTTGGACTTCAGCACTACTTCTGCACAATTAAAGTGCATTAAGTGCAAAATTAGTTGTTCTAATTTAGCAGATTTCAAGTATACCAGTTTAGTATACTAAAAGTACAATTACAGGGTATTTATATTAAGTAAATTTTCAATGTAGTATATTTAGCATCAAATAAATGAATTTCAAATACGCAATAGTATTTATTTTTCACTAGGGTCTTGTTGTAAGAGTTGTGTTAACAGCAAACATAACATGATGAGCAGTGTGAGCATGTGTGTGGGTCTTAGACAAACCTTGCTCAGACAGCAGGTGTAAGGCACCGCACACGCTAGAGGACCAGGAGCAGAGCAGTTATGATACATGTTCACCTCCCAGTCTTTGAAGTCGGTTCCCCCACAGCATTTGAACTGGAAAAACAAGAATCAAAGCAGTGAAAATCACTCGTATATTGAAATATCAGCACAGTTTCAGATGAAGGCCAATATTATTCTAAATAGTTGGTTGTTTTCTTATCTGGCACTGGTGAATGGATCATGTACAAGACTACTAGAAGAATATTTGTACATTGCATTTTTAAAAACAACATTTGGGTAATGTGCAAATGGTTGGACATTTGAATGGAGCTGAATTTTCTTGTGTTCTGCTAAATTGCACCTATGTTGACAGGGCATGAAACACGAGAGGTGAATTGAATAATCCGAGCTGCTCTGTATTCATTCATTGAGCCCAAACTTTCAGAGGACAAGCATGAATAAATATAAGGCTTGTGTCTTCCCTCAGTGAATGGCACAATTCATATTCCAGCAACACTGCTCATTTAAATGGCACTGTATAACATTAGAGGTAATTACTTAATCAACTGCTTGATTCTTTCATAAGAAACACATCTCATACTGATGTACAAGAATTCTACGACAACCAGCTTAAAGAAAACAGAGCATAATTTTTTATGATTATCCTATGGTGGATGGCTAATAGAAACTAATGCAACGTGGGATGTTGGTCAGAAAAGAAATAAAGACAGGACCACTGGACACAGCAGCCAGACAGAAAACAGAAAGCACTAACTAGGTTCAGATTCACAGGGTCTTGTGCATTGTTCACTGCTTTCTACACTACTGCGAATGGGATATCTGTAAAAATCCACTTCACTTAACAAAACTGACTCATTTAGAATGATTTTTTTGTGTGAACACAGTAGAAACTATGTCAGAGATGACTTAAACTGAATAGAAAAACAGAATGACTTTTAGCCAAAATTTGTGATGTACTAAGGGGGAGCAAAATGGACATCAGGTTTATTTCCCTCTAAATCTTTTTAGATTTTGATATTGTGATGTAGACTCGCTAGATTGAACACATCTTTCCTCTATCAGAATTGTATTCAATATAATTATCCTGTCAAACAGAAACAAATACCCACTGTGTCATGTTGAACTTTTTGGGATACGGTTTGACAGGAAAATTAAAATAAAATAAACATTCAAACCACAATTAAAAAGACTGCTGTGACAGGCACTGAATGTGGTTTAAACAGAAATATAAAAAATAATCCCTTTTTGTGAACAATGGACCAAACAGAAACTGCGAAACCTTTTTCTTTCGACAATCACAGAATGAGGTATGATTACTTGAAAATGACTTGTTCTTAGAGGTGCCGCTCTAATTAATTTCTTAAGTCAAGTCAAAAATAGCTTGTTGATAAATTGAAATTGCTGTAATATTTCTGTATATAATTGAGCACTGCTGAAACAGCTCGGTGTAATTACGCACATTTCACAGGTACATGCAGATGCTCAGAGTGAGGTTGTGCAGCTGATGGACTGGCACAGAGTCATCCTCATGCACCTGAATGCACATGAGAGCCACTGGGCTCATTTAGAGTGTTTCCATTGAAATGATGTAGATGCGTCTGCTGGGTCCACAACATTTTAAACTGCAGTACAAGCAGTGCTATTTAAATGGACTCGTCCTATAAAAGAAATGTATACAAAGAAATTTCTAATGGTTGCTTTCAATGTGTTACTTCTGAAGGCACTCAAGGAGTTCTTTAATGGTCATAAAAAAGTACACTTGAATTGGCATAACAACTAAGTTAAATGATTATAAGGGACTTATGATTTTCGTGATGTGGAAAACACAGACTAAACTGTATTATCAAGTCATTAAAAATTTATAGAGCAGAATTTCATTGAACTTGGAAAAGAAGTCAAAATTATAATATATATATATATATATATATATATATATATATATATATATATATATATATATATATATATATATATATATATACACACACACACACACACACACACACACACACACACACTTGATAGTTTGGAAATAGTTTTTCTTTTTGTTAAAAGGACTGTTCTATTTTCATATACAATCTTGAGATTAAAAGATTAAAACATGTATTAAATTAATATTTTTTGTTATATATTTAAATATAAAAATATATACATTTCTAAATGTAATATTAAATAAAAAATATAATATTAGATTAAAATATAAATTTTTATTAAATCATACATTTGTATTAAATCAAAATCTAGAAAAAATATTAAAAGAATTTAAGATTTCATGACACTTTTGTTTTATAAATTATTACATTATTAAATTCAAATGATTAGACATGCATTTTAAGGATGAAAAATGAAAACCTTGAAAACAAAATTGAAGAAAATTTTTTTTATATATATATATATATTCACAGGACCCTAGCTTCTTTTATTTTCGTAAACAAATAAAACAAATATAGGTAAAAGTTTAATCAATATTATACAGAATGGGTTTGCTACTGGCAGAGTGAGTACATGCAGAGAGTTCTGGAGCTTCATAAATTCATTATGTGAAATGCTGTTGACAGATCAAATTTAAAGATCCCTTTAATGCAATCTTAACATGTCAGCATATTACATCTGTACCTTTCATGTGTTCATGATAAATATCTTACCTTTTTCTGAACAAAATCCATGATGTTTTTGAAATCAAGGTCATCATAGTAATTGACCATGCCTTTGCGGATGTTTTTGTTGAGAAGGTCCTCTGTCTGATTGACAAAGAAGGTCAGTGTTATAACAGGAACATGTTGTTTTTGCAACAAAATGTAACAAGTCTGATTGCAGTTGGAAATAAACTAAATATAACTGTAATATCTGAGGACTGGTACATTTCGTTTCTTAAAAATTATGTTCACAATGATGGTAATTATGCTCTGGCATCAAAATTATTTTGTTAATGATTGCTGAAGTGCCAAGAAGCCAAACAAATTTCCACATCCAACAGATGCTGAAATACGACCTCAACTAAATCACAAAACAGTCAGGCCCCAGCAACCATGTAACAGTACTCATAATTATCTTTTTCAGCATGGATCCCATTTGCCCAATGAAATAAATAACAAAAAAAAAACTTCCAACATTATTGTGACATTGCATGGCTAATGACTACAAAATACTGCAATATTGAATTCTATATGTATACATTTCTTTTTGTGAGCCATGTTACAGTCTGCCACTTGAAAATGGACATCGAAAAAACGTATTATATAAAGGAAGAGATTTGTCAAGAACATCACAAATGAAACTAGAAATAAGATAAAATTGTCTGTACCTGTCTCCTAAAGATCAAAGCAAGAATCCCACTGACAAGCTCCAAAATGAGACAGAGAGCCAGCATGTAAAGAAACTGCAAAGCAACAGTAAACATAGAATCTCAAATGAAACAAAGACAGATGCACATTACTCAGATACAAATGAAACACAACAGTTGCAAGCCTGTTTCTGCCCTACATGGGCAGTGAGTCTGTCTATGCATGTGTGTACAGCACACAGTGACATTTTCACAAGGCATATGGACTAGGGAATACAATAAGCTCATAACATGAATCAAGCCCTGTGTATAATAACTGCTTTAAGAATTTAATAAGATGATAATCCTGCTGTCACCATGTGATCTTTAGGCAAATGAGAGCGGTAATTTTCATATTGGGTTTGACTGGTATATCAGTAAACGCCTGCAAAGTTCATGTTAATTCTACACCAGGTGATTTGATGTTGGACACCTTGTGAATGTGTAGCCAGAAAGTGTTATTCAAATGATTCCTTTATTCAAACTGATAAAGGACTCATCCATAATGACTCATAAACCAGCATAGTGTGGTTTATTTGGCTATTTTTTGTATATGTGATTTAAGCAATAGTGTTTTCCACTTTCTACTATTGACCCACATTATTTTTTGTGGAACACAAAAGAATTTAGAAAAACGGTTTTCTTTTCTCCATATAATGACAATCAGTGGGGAACATAACACTCGGTATTGATTTTCAATATATGGACGAAAACTCTATACATTTTGCACTCCTCTAAAAAACACACGTGATACAGGTTTGAAACAACATGAAAGGGTGAATAAATAATGACAGGTTTTTAATTTGATATGTGCTGTGTACAAGAAATCAATAAGGTTGACATAAGCGGTGTGCTGAAGAGGACATTTTCATGGAAAAATGAAAACTTACCACTTTGAGAAGGCACAAGTTGTCTCTGAGAGATGCCAGAACACCGATGAAGGAGACGATGAACATGATCACACCGAGCACAATGAGGATAATGGCAGGAGCCAGGAATACTCCTTCCAGAGTTTTGTACTGTTGCCTCTCCACCTCCGCATAAATGCCAATGGCCAATATAAAGCCCCCTATGAGCTGAAACAAATCAGACCATTTGGGTTTCATGCAAAATTACATTACATTACAGATGAAAAGAACATCACTATTTTAGCTTGAAAAAGTTGCATGGGTTAAAAACAACAGAAAAGTGTACATTTAGTCACATTCAGTGCCACAAAAACCACAAAAAATGACATTACCGATACTGAATCTGAAGTATATTCTTCAGTATGTTTTTCATATTTAAAAGGTATTATGATTAAAAAATAGCAAAGTAAAACTATGTTAAACTGTGACCCCCTGGGTTAATGGATTCCAACTTTGAATCTTAATGGCTCCCCAATGCACCAAGTGTGATTTCCATTTGGAAATATTCTGCATGATTATCATACTCGAGTCTACTGTGATTGTCTAATTGTAGAATTAAAGCAGGTGGTGTGAACCCCAAACCATTTCTGTGCCACAATAAAAAGTAGCAGAAAGTAAATCTGGGAAAAGCATATTCAGACGAAGTTGTGCAAAACTGACATTGCATATGCACTTCTGTAACCCTGAGAAACAACACTGAGCTCCAGTGACATGGCTTAATGGCATAATCAAATAATAACCATCATAATGCTGCCCTAGTAATTGCAGTAAAACCACTCCACGCCTGTTAACTCACTGTGCATGTGTGTGTGTGTGTGTGTGTGTGTGTGTATATACATATGGACTTTACAACACATTTGTTGTGCTAATGCATTCCTTTCTCATTCAGCATCACACCAGCATGTAGTCTTGTACAGATAACTTGTAATCTTTTCCCACAAATAAATGGAGTCATCACCGGTATGTACAGATTGGATGTCTTATCAACAGCATTCAGATGAACAATAATTGGCAGTGAATAGATAAAATAAAGTAAAAAGTATAAACTCAAATAGTGTGTAAATTACACATTTTTCTAAAATTATTCTGTTCTGTTCAACGATGACATCAACGGATCAGGTTTCAGAAGGAAGCAGCTAAAGTGTACAGTGAATGTGAGGGATGTAAACAGGTCAAACTTGTGGAAATGAATAATTACACAGTAAACAACTCACCCACTCGGACCACTTTTAGTCCTGTCCAAAACTAAAATTAACTTGAAACATGAAATTTACATTTAAACATTAAAATATTAATTCTGACTACCTATACATGTTTTATTTTTATTTTTTTTAAGTCTTTTATGCACACCAAGGCTGCATTAATTTGATCAAAAATAAAAACCGTAATATTGTGAAATATTAATATAATTTGACTTTTTTTAATATATTTTAAAATGTAATTTATTCCTGTGATGGCAAAGCTGAATTGTTTTATTTATTTATTAGTTATAACTTAAACGGCAACACTAAATCCTTGAGTTATTGAAAGAAATGCCTTTATGTTTAGATCCCTCAATAAGGTCACGAACGCCACCTGGGAAATTGGTTGGAAAGTGTCAACCAGAGTTATGACCTTTGGCAGACTATAAAGACTGAAGGCATGAAGGTTGATGGAGTCCGAGGCCACCATCACCTAATTTCATCAGAAATTCTATCAGGCTGGAGCTGGCTCAATCTGGTTGCTTATAATTTATAATCATTTTTTTTTACATGCATCTTTATGTCAAAACATATTGCTTGAAGCTATATGAAAACAAAAAGTCTCTGGATAGTAATCTACAAAACCTCTAGCACGTGCATCTGTAAATATATACAATTCAAAACTATTTCTAAACATTCAGAACTGCCATTAAGCCAATGTATGAAGTTATCACAAGTCAAGCAATTTGCACACAGTTCACATCAGAATGCCTTTTACCAATCAACATGAGTGCATATTAATCAACAGAGATGGTGTACTCCCTTGCCTTGCCTTCGTGAACAGAATAGCCATCCACACATAATAATTTACCCCTGCAGCCCTGCGTGAGGCACGTGCACCAGGTCTCTTGTGAAACCCATGATGAAAGCAGCACAAAGCGTGCGCTGGGTCAGCCAGCACTGTAATACTGGTGCCAGTGGGCCACCAAGAGCCTCAGCTGCTGGCATAATGGTCTGAAATGGGGTCCTATGGGGCCCATTGTTTACGCTGTCAGTGTGATGGGTTCAACAGGGAGAGAAACACAAAGGTGCAGCCCATAGCATTTCAAACCTCTGCTGTCATATAGAGTAGCTTTGACACCAGCCTTTTAATCACAATAATCTTTTTCAAATGTCAATATCATGGGAATAAAGATAACTACACAATGTCACAATCCCTTTGCCATGACAGTGCCCTCAAACTTGAATAACACTTCTATGAAATTTATTACTTGCATATAAAACATTATAAAGAATATGGTAATGGAACAACTGTGAAAAGTATGCAAAAGAATATTATCAGAGTTTATGCAAAGATGATGCAAAATAATTCAAACAATAGGAAACTCTATTGTCTAGTGAATAAAGACAATCAAATGTGGAGAATAGAAACAAATGGACAATAAAACAAACACTGCATAGTAATTATAATCTGGATTTCTATTTAATCAGATCTGAGTTTGAACTGTCAAAAGAATTTAAAACTTATATAACCCCAAGTGACTCTCTAGTTTATTTTTGGTAAAGTCACAGGCTGACAACAGTAAATAAGAGTATAAGTTAACTTGAAAGCTACAATATGGAAATACATGCTTGATAATGTTTTGATTTAAAAGCACTTGAATATTTATTAAGGACCTAAAGTAAAGTACAATATTAGACAGTGAGAGAAAGTATATATTAGCAATCAATATTAGTACATAAAGTGTACATATTAGTGACATTTGAAAGGATAGTTTGATATTATAATCAATGTATAAAGCACACCCAGATGATTTATCCTACAACTCTATTTTAGGGTAAATCAAACTACAAACTACAGAATTTAATGTATAGGTTCAAAACAAGCTTGACCTTATACATACAGGTCTTACATATAGCAAACAAAATTCATAATAAAGACAAAAGAAGAAACAAACGGTTCATGAAAATAGGAAAGGTTCTAGTATGGTAAATTCTTAACACGTATTCAATCTTGAGGTAAGGAATGATTAGCCTATGTGCAAATGAAATATTAATGATGAGTCGATTTTTTTTTTAAAGGCACGGCTTTGCACAGTAAGACTTCACACAGTATGTTGATCATCTGATTATCATGCAATCAAAAACAGAAGCAAAACAACCACTAACCAGTCTGTTTCAGTTTCTATCTGCTTCGTTTAAATGTAAATATTATTTATTTGCTTTTTTATACAAATTAACACTTACATTTACCAAGAAAGTTGTTGCTATTTAAAGTTTTTTTAATTAGTATAGCTATACAAATAAAATCTTCGCTTAATAATTTCTACAGCGAGGTCAGATATTTATTATAAATCAATGTATAAACATTTGCAACGTCATCAAACCGTGTGTTTTATGAGATTGATCATTCGGTAAGAAACCCATGATCTCAGGGTACAGCAGCATTACTCGAGGAGGGTGGGGTCAAGAGCACTGGGACAGGTAATACGTGACATAATAACACAATTAAATATATATAAACAAACTCAAACGTTACTGCTAGCAGACTTGTAATATAATTTGTTTTCTCTCTGTTCTTTCCGACATTTTAAACCGCGCTTGAAGTACATTTGCTTGACTTAGCCTCATAGACTTCCAACACCGCTTTATTATAACGTATAATAAAAACAAATCACACTTACCCAGAAAATTGTTGCATATACGATTAACGAGAACTTGAGAAAGAGGTACGAGCACCTGTCACAATATCGGATTTCATTTGACATGTTAAAAACGTATAAATAACACGAAATACGTTGGCGTAGTAGACACTTCCTGGTTTGTTTGTATCTTCTACCTGTGTGAGCAGAGCACGCGCTCCATTATCGCACAAATTTTGATTGACGGGTGGTTTGTCCAATGAGAGAGCGGGATTTCACATGGCGTGTGTAGTTTTTGTATTTCAGGAGTTTAGAGTTCATATTCTTAAAGGATATTAATACCTTTTGATTTAACACTACAGTTAACACGATAATTGTATATATTATTGTTACATATACATGTAGATATTAATGATATTTTAATATATCGAATGTAATAAAACTCATAAAACATGAACAAGATTTATGCATATATATATATATATATATATATATATATATGTATGTATGTATGTATGTATGTATGTATGTATAAAAAATGAAAATGTTCACATTTTATGAGTTTTATTACACGCCATGTGAAGAAATCCCACTCCCGCTTGTTGATTTTGATTGCTTCATTCTCCTCATTTGTAAGTCGCACTGGATAAAGTGTCTTCTAAATGACTAAATGTAAATGTGTGTGTGTGTGTGTGTGTGTATATATATACAGTATATAAATGTGTCTACGTAAAAATACACACACACACACACACACACACACACACACACACACACACACACACACACATATATGCAGTGGTCACTGTATCTGCAAGAATACAACTTGGACATCACAAGAACACAAGAAAGGCTCTCCACCTGTTGTTGTTGACACTGACTACAACCCTCGTCTTCCTGTCTTGCATGTGCAATTGGAACCAGCGTTTGATGCATTGGTCACTGTATCTGCAAGAATAAAACTTTGACATCAAACACAAGAAAGGCTCTCCAGAGCCTGTGATGGGGACAGTACATGTGAAGTAATTACTGTTCATAAGCCATGGGTTAGAAACTTGGTGATGGGGGTATTACGTCCTGTGACGTAATTTGTAAGGGTCAGTCAAGAGTTTTTGTGTTTTCTCAGTTTTCGTTTCTCTCCTGGGCTGCTGTTCTATTAGGAGTTGATTATTGTTGGTGGTGGTGGTGGTGGTAGTAGTAGTAGTATAAGCCTAGATGAGGCTTAATGCCAAATATGTGCTAGAGGTTCAGTTCATACTATTGGTGTGCTCCCACCTTGGTTGTTAAACTTAACTCTCTATTTTGCTGATGCTTTTATAGTTTTTTATTTAGATTGGTTAAATTGTGTACTTTATAATCTGTAGGGAGGAGGGTGCCATTTTTCTTTACTAGGTAATTAAGGAAGTGTTGTTTTTTTGTTGTTTTTATTTTTCCCTGATGGGTAAGTTAGATTTTAAAGAGAACCTCAACATAAGCATGCAAATCTCTGGCATAAATTTCCCTTTTGGGCAGTGCGCAGACATATAAGGCTGTAGCGTTGTCGTGAGCGTCCCGTGTTCGAATCATAGCTTCAGGACCTTTCCCCAATCCCACCCTCTTCTCTCTCCCCCACTTCGCTTCCTGTCTAGTCTACACTATCCTCTCTTAATAAAGGCAAAATACCCCCCACCCACCCCTCCAAGAAATAAAAATAAAATAAAAATTTAGAAAGAAAATACATTTTTGTGTTAAATATATTTGGGGTAAAATGGGGGTAAGATGGCTCTCCCTAAAAACGATGAGAATGAGTATAAATCAGCCATGCAATGTGTTAATAAAGGATTTCAAATTTAGCAGTGTAAAATATTAAATGAGGTGTGAGAGGAGTAACTGCACCAGCCCTCACCCCAGAAAGTACAGAAAGGGGTACATTTTTTTCAAAGAAAGTAATAAAAGCTTTTGACATAATTATCAATAATATTCACATTTTCAAGCATCATTAATGTAACATACTAAATTAACTACTCTGTTTAATATTTTATTTTGATAATTTGGTTGAATAGTTGAATAACTGATGACAAAGAAGAATTCAAGTAAAAGAAATTGATTTGAAAGGTAATCTGTAAATTGTCCATTAAAAAGTAATGGTAGATCATAATAGCAACAATATGAATACAAATTTAATGTTTTCACGCTACTAGCTTACAGATGACTGAAATGTACAATTAATTGATTACAACAAATATTAAATTTAAAAATAACATGTCACTTGGGTTCTGTGGCGTCGTCATCATCATAAGGGTCTACTTTGATCTTTTTACTTCAAAATAAAAACTAACTTATACTCCACAAATCCAAAAACATTGTGTCCACAACTCCCTCATTGTGAACAGATTGCAATTTTCCAGAGACACAAAATAAAAATAAAAATATCATATAGCCATTAATCAAAAGTGCTGGGATGAGATTTTGTGCCATGTTAAGAGTACAAAGTTTTCATTATTCGCACAAGAATGAAAAAGACAGATCTTCAGACATGACTCAACATGACTTGAAGTGTCCAAATAAGAGTAATGTTCACTATCCACTTCTTCCACCTGCTGCCCAGACACCTGTCTCACTGACAAAATGAACAAATATCACCTCACACAATTGGAGAAATGAGGGGTATCTAGGCAACGTCTCAGCAGAACAAGTCCATCAGAGCTCAAACTTGCTCTAAACTGTGCATATTTCCATTAGTGTGCACTACGGGGGGGTTGGCAATTATTAATGACAGCAAGCAGTCCACTGCTAACGTCTCAAATACATGCCAATTCAATATTTTGCTTTTCGCCTGTTTTAGTAGGAGTGTAGGATGCTGTGCGTCACAATGCGCGCTGGCAAAAGTGTCTCATGCAGCAGGCGGATTGGACACGAGGCGCACTGACCACACTTTGGAAAATGAACTGCTGCAAATGTCTAAACTACACAAGTTTACCAAGTCGTAGCGACAGCAGATCGAGTCTTTCACTGGAATAAGCATACAGATTAATTTAGCACTTATAGACAAATACAATGGATGCCACTTTGGACCCCCTTTCGACATCTCTTTTCTACGACGAGGAAGATGGAAACGAAACATCCACCAATCTCTTCGAGCAGCCGGACTGGCAGGTGGCACTATGGGCGATTGCATACTCTTTAATCGTAATTGTGTCCATCATTGGCAATGTCACAGTTATTTGGATCATTCTGGCACATAAACGCATGAGGACAGTCACCAACTACTTCATTGTAAACCTCGCCTTTTCTGATGCGTCTATGGCAACTTTTAACACCGTCTTTAATTTCGTGTATGCTTTGCACAATGACTGGTATTTTGGTTTGGGATACTGTAAATTTCAAAACTTCTTCCCAATAACAGCAATGTTCTCAAGCATTTATTCAATGGCGGCTATTGCCGTTGACAGGTAAGCAGACAAAATCATTGTGGTTATTTACTACAATTTCATTTGATAAAGATAAATATTATTTTTTTTAACTCACCATAACATGTTACCATGGATTAGGATATTTAATCATGATAACAATACATCAATCGTGCCATAAACCAATTACAGGTTGTTAATTCCTGTGAGATATTTTTGCTGGTCATACATGGTTAGGAGCATACATGGTTTAAATGAGTCTGATGGAATGAAGTTCGTCCATCTGGCACACCCTGATTAATCTGTTTAGAGCTATTTCTCCAAGCAGGGATATAAACCCAATTGACCAGATTTAAAATAGAGGAAAACAGCTCTAAATCCATCAATTTAATGCCTAAGTAGCCTACACCTTTTATCTGTGCACCACCACCAATCTTCCGTCAAAATTAAATATATTTAATATTTAAAAAATAATCTTATATTATTATTATTCATTTTGGCCCCTTTAAATTATAAATTAATGATTTCATGACAAACTGTATAACAATGGTGATTTGATTAGCACCCACACCAAGCTTTCAATGGGTCTAAATAGGAACTTCTGAGCATGTAGTTCGAGCGCGCAACGTCCCCGAACAAGTAATTTATCTGCGCGCGTAATATTCCGTTACACAGAAAGTTACTGCGCGCAAATAGTGCATCTGTGATATTCCTGAGTTTACTTGGTGACTCATGGGCAAAATTGTCTGGGAGACTTCGCGCTGAGTGTGGATTGTGTTCTGCTAATATAAATAAGAGTCTGATTTAGTGATCAACAAGTAGATGATGATAATATGGGAAATAACGCAACCAATCAATCTCCTCTATCTGGATGTGCTCCAGTAAAATTTCATTATGCATGCAGTAAATTTCGTCCAAAAAATCTCTGTAATACACTCAATGGCAATACAAGGGGAAGTCAACAGAGTGGTATTGCCAGCCTTTTCCATTTTGTTATTCATATAGCCTATATCAAATGTGTGTCATTTAAAGACATACGTTCACTTTCATTAAGATGCTGTTGGCTGAAATCCACAGATACATGGCTATAATCCACCCTCTGAAGCCCAGGCTCGCCTCCACTACTACTACAGTTCTGATCGGGGTCATCTGGACCGTGGCTTTTTCACTAGCCTTTCCTCAGTGTTATTACGCCAGCACCAAGCTCTACTTCCCTCGGACTGTTTGTATGGTGGAATGGCCTGACGATTATGGAGGGAAACATCAGCTCTCGTAAGAAAAGTGGACACACATTTTTTTTATCCTTTTATATTTTTACTGACAAGAACACCATTTTAAATGAGGTTAAACATTGAGAGTAGCCCAATTTTTCACTTCTCAAAGATTTTGAGGACCATCAAAGGCACATTATAGGAATAAAAACATGACAGTAGATTCTTGTGCCTTTATGTAGATTTGAGTCATTTGACTAATGAAGTGATGCTTGATCCCATAGGTATCAGATTGCTGTGATTATCCTGATCTACTTGCTCCCTCTGCTGGTGATGTTGGTGACCTACAGCCTGGTGGGACGGAGGCTGTGGGGCAGCGAGATCCCTGGAGAAGCTTTAGACCACTATCAGAACCAGATGCATGCGAAACGCAAGGTTAGTGATGTGGAAGTTGTGTAATTTGTTATTAATTCCAGTTTCTCTTCATAGTTTCCTAACTAACTTAAGCCATGTGCCCACATGCACACTATGATGAAGACAGTTGTCACGTTTCTAAACTAAATATCATTGGTAGCTACATCTGAGAAAAACAAACAAAAAAACAACAACACTCTGTTAACATGAGAAAATCTAGTTAAGTTGCATAAAATTTTAAAATCAATGGTAAAACCTTCCCTGGGGACAGAATGCTTTTCTTCTGGCAGAACAGAGAATGATCTTTTTCATTCCTTTCACATTTTTCTTTCTTGTGTCCTTCATAATAATAAGCCTCTCCAGAGAGATTTTGCATTGGTGGCAGCAGCTATTTATGGTTTTGGATTATTGTTCTTTTGGTGAAAGAATTATTATAATTTTTTTGTAATTTAACAAAGGTTGTGAAGATGATGATAGTAGTGGTGACGACCTTTGCAATATGTTGGCTTCCCTACCACATCTACTTCATCCTGGGGAGCTTCAGCAGGGACATATACAAGCAGCACTACATCCAGCAGGTCTATTTGTCCATCTTCTGGCTGGCCATGAGTTCCACTATGTACAACCCCATCATTTACTGCTGTCTAAACCAAAGGTAAAGGCACATTACATCGCAGTTAGGAGAAAGAATTAGACATGGATATTTAGTGCAGCATTTGCACTGATGTCAGTTAGAGATCCCTAAAATTGTATTTATATATATTCTTCAGGAAGTCCTATTATTAATGCACAGGAAATGTAAATCTAGCATCTGCTGTCCTTTTTTAGATTCCGCTCAGGTTTTCGTAAAGCGTTCCAGTGGTGCCCCCTCGTCAAGATTTCTGAGGAGGACAACATGGAGCTGCAGCACATGAGAACCTTCCACACGAGACGCAGTTATCGCACTGAGACCACCAGCGTGGTGGTCCGTAATCATATCAGTGAACCAGAAGACACCACATCCAAACTAATCAAAGTCTGAATTCTACAGCACTTCAGTGATGAGGGTGAAAAACATCCCTGTTGGCGAATATTAAAATCGAGCATGACCGTACTTGCACTTAATACCTCACAACAGAATTAGATTTTAGCTCTTATTGTTCTCTATTGTGGATTCAGTGGGCTTTACAGGTGGAGTATTCATCTCCTCCTATGGCATAAGCACCAAGCCTTATTTGTTTCTGTGTTGCTGCTTGAAGTACAGTACTAGTCCTAGTATGTGTATAGATCAGTGGATTTTGTATATACTGTATACACTACTGTTCAAAGGTCTGGGGTCAGAAAGTTTTTTTATTTTTTTAACGAAATTAATACATATATTCAGAAGCAATGCATTAATTTGATCAAAAATAACAATAAAGGCATTTATAATTATATTTCAAATAATAAGTAATCTTTTGAACTTTCTATTCTTCAAATAGTTCTGAAAAATGTATCACGAAAAATATTCAGCAGCACAATTGTTTTCAACATTGATAATAATAATAAGTGTTTCCCTTAGCACTTGGGGTTGTGGATGCTAAAATTAATATACATTTTTTTTATTGTATTTTTGATCATATAAATGTAGCCTGGCTGAGCATAGGAGACTTTCAAGAACATAAATAAACACATTACTGACCCTAAACCTGAATGACAGTTAACCATGTTAATTCATGCACCACTATTGAGCAATGAATGTTTTAAGCTGTAAATATTGGTTAAATGTCAAGTGGCATCTCCAAATGGAAAAACAGAACCGCAAAATTAACATTAAATTGATCAGAGCATGTGTACCCAAACAGTGTGGATGGCTTGAGACATACGGTCAGGTGTGAGAAGTATGATGACTGTTGATTTGACAGCGTTGGGAAAAGAGAGACAACATTAGGTGGGAAATACATTTTGCCTAATTACTGTAAATATAGTGGTAGAAGATATCATGTGTATAAGCTAAAATATAAACAAAACAAAACCATTGTAATTGTACTGTAATTGTATAGCCAAGCTAGCTTACATATCAGTGGTACTCAATGTTTACAGCATGTAATATATTTAATACACATCTGCATGTACTTCCATACGCTTGACTGATTAAAGAGAATTGAGTATGTTTGCCTCAGTTTTACCCCTGAGATATTTCATTTAAAAATTAATATGTATTTTTTTTTCTTTCAAACATCTGAGAAATTTCACAACATACCTCAGTAATAATTAAGCTTTATGTTTTCTATATACAACTATTTTGTTTGTTATGCTGTCACATATAATGAGAGTGGATATTGCACAATTCATATTTTTATTGATTTTGTTGGTAAAAATCGAATTTGTTTGTTTTTCTTTTGTATGAGTGCGTAGGATCTGTTTAATTGTATGAATGTATGAAATCTGAGTAAAGGATATTGTACAGGAACTGCATTACTAATGCTTTACATTACTAGAGTTTTGTCAAATACAAAAATGTAAAATAGAACAGGGATAGAGGGATTGGGATGCACCCAAGTATGACAACCCAGGTATACAAAGCTAAAAAAAAAAAAAAAGAAATAAAAAAAGTTAAAATCAGATAAAGTTTAAATCATTTATTTGTGATTTTTGTGATATTAGTAGCCCATTTAATGTCTAAGTGTGTAAATAAATATGCTTCAAGACAGTTTAAAAAAAATAAAAATGTATAATAAAAATAACCAGCATTTTCACTGTTCCAACATGAAAAGTGATTGGAGAATCATTTTAAAATTGAGCCATATTGTTCAGACATGCTTTTTTCGCATCACCTTGCAAATCAACTGTCAATACATTCATTCAAGATAAATTCAAGACTGGTGGAAATATTTATTTGATCCCCTGCTGATTTTTTAAGTTTGCCCACTTACAAAGAAATGAAGGGTCTGTAATTTTTATTGGATGTTTATTTTATCATGTAGAGACAGAATACCAACCCCCCCCCCCCCCCCCCCAAAAAAAATCTGAAAAAAAAAAAACACATTATAAGCACAGAGACAAGACATTTTTTGTATTTGGTCACCAAGTTTGCACACATCTCAGGAGGGATTTCGACCCAGGTTTCATGGATGTCGAATTTTCAGCTCCCTCCACAGATTTTCTAAAGGATTGAGGTCTGGAGACTGACTGGCCAGGCCACTCCTTGACCTTAATGTGATGCTTCTTGAGCCACTCC
This sequence comes from Carassius auratus, assembly GCF_003368295.1. Lineage (NCBI taxonomy): Eukaryota > Metazoa > Chordata > Actinopteri > Cypriniformes > Cyprinidae > Carassius > Carassius auratus. The sequence goes on from NC_039280.1 coordinate 13,621,383, forward strand.
TTTGTTGCTTTAGCGATATGTTTCGGGTCATTGTCATGCTGGAAGACCCATCCATGACCCATCTTCAGTGTTCTGACTGAGGGAAGGAGGTTCTCCTCCAAGGTTTTACAGTAATTTCACAGCACTTTCTCCCAAGCCTTCTCTGAATCTTTTAGATGTTCTTTGGCAAAGTTTATATTGGCCTGTACGTGTGCCTTCTTGAGCATGGGGGACCTTTCAGATTTCAGTTGTTGCATAGTGTTACACCAATGGTTTTCTAGGTGACTGTGGTCCCAACTGCCTCAAGATCGTTAACAAGCTCCTCCTGTGTAGTTCGGGGCTGATCCCTCACCTTTCTCATGATCATCCTTACCACATGAGGCAAGATCTTGCACGGAGCTCCAGACTGAGGCTAATTGTTGGTTGTTTTGTATTTCTTCCATTTCTGAATAATCGCACCTACAGTTGTCTCCTCCTCACCAAGCTTCTTGCCGATGGTCTCGTAGCCCATTCAAGCCGTGTGCAGATCTACAGTCTTGTCTCTGACATCATTTGACAGCTCTTTGGTCTTGCTCATGGTGGTGGGAGAGGTTGAAATGGAAGATACAGATTGTGTGGACATGTGTCTTATACACCTAACCATCTGACATTAGGAATAACTTCTTAAAGTGTCAGGACTAATCTGTGTTACACATAGGCACATAACCAATCTGGGGGAGCCAGAACTCTTGCTCGTTGGCAGGGGATCAAATACTTATTTCACTCACTGAAATGCAAATCAAATGCGAACCTTTCTATGTTTTATTTTTACTTTTGGTTGATATTCTGTCTCTATCTGTTAAAATAAACCTACCATAACAATGACAGACCGTTCATTTATTTTTAAGTGGACAAGCCCAAAAAAATTTTAATCAATAAAAATCTGCTCAAATGGATCAAATAAATATTTTCCCCACTGTAAATATTATAGGAATTTATTTTATTGCACAAACAATCACATAGGATCTAAATTCTGAAAGAAAAAACCCCTACAGTGTTTGGGCAGATGCGAAGGACACCACAGAACACAAATTGAGTTGATCAAAACATTTTTATGGTTTTCTCCTATGTAGGTTTTCCCAGGAACAGGGAATATCTATTTATATAGTGCAACTATGAAATAGTACAAAATCAGTGGATGCCAGAACTCAGTTACCAAACAAGGCATGCGTTCATCAGAAGATCTCTGAGCTACTACAGATTCACTCACACCAACTACACAGGATCACTCACAAATAACCAGCCAGGGCACACAGAAGGACATTTACTGGGAATCAGTATCGATAACCCGCAGATCTGCATACACACACAGCAAAAAGCTGACAAAAGCAATACGCAAGATACAATCCGCTAAATTCTTCGGTAATGAGAGATTAAGACTATTTCAGAGAAAGTGGAAATGCAAAGGCAATTAGCTTGTTCCAGTATAAGGGAATTATTAGGAAGGCAGCTGTGTCTGTGTCTTCCTCACTTGGACCGTGACCAATGAGGAGGCTGTTATGTTTAGCGTATATTCTTCAAATGTTTCGCAATATTCACACCACAAATTGCCACACAGACAAATGACAAGACGCAGAGGTTTGGAATTAGCTGGGCATAATCGCAACAAAATACCTTCTTCACCTCAGGTATCCATTTCCTGTCACGTCTGCCATCAAATATAAAAATAAAATAAATAATATCTTCATTTGCTTGGTCAAATATCTTAACTTTAATGTTTGTAATGTGTTTACATTTCTTCCCTTTTTTTCCGATATACATCCATAAATACTCTAACAACAAACTTACATCTTTATATAGTTTGGGTGGACACAGATGGGCCAACCCCTAATAATACCACACAAAGACAAACACAGAGAAAGGCTGACAGGAAACATGTAGAGGTGAGATACAAAGCATAGGGGTCTGGGCATGAGCAGAAGCATGTGCTGGATTGTTGTGGATGACAGCTGAGTCACAGCTGCGAGTGGAAATGTATATGCTTTGCGCGAGAGCTAGAGAAGGTGCTGAGAGCTTGTTCGACGCTGGGTTCAGCTCTTTTGTTCTTGCTGGCGGAGGCGGCACCCAACGGCGGTGATCAAAGCAGCGCCTTTCCCGCTTCCGTCTTCTGAGAGCAGGAAGTTGACGTTGCATTTGGGGGCGAGCTCCTTCACAGTCTGATGCATTATCCGTGAGAAACTGAAAAGAAAGGTACAAGTTAAATACCACATTTACACCCCTCACTTGGAAATGTACTGAAAACATAAATACACTCAAAAATACATTCATTTTGCATGTACTAACTGTGGATGGAGCTTATAGAGAGTGCCATCCACCCCCACGGTGATATCCAGATGGTCCAAACCACGGTTCTCTCGGATTTTGTCGACAACAGCGGCCATTCCTGCTCCACAGAGCTGGGCAGCCCGACGGGAAACAGCTCCACACACTTCCTTGACGATGATGCTGTCGTCGCATGTGCTGTCCAAGCCCAGATGCTGCAGAATGGACCTGACCTGCAGTAGCGCCAAACGGTCACTAGAGGGAAGAAACAAGCATTAAGCAATTTGAAATATTTAGGCATTTCACTCTGTCTGGTTTTTGTGACACATATGGCAATGCAATTTGAGTAGTACCTCTCGATTTGGGAAAGGAACTTCGTTTCAAAGATGCCCCTGGTCTTCAGGGTCTCAGAGATCTGTCCTCTGAAGAGGAAGCCACGCTTTGTCAAGTCAATCAGGATGTTCCGTACAATCTCACCCAGGTACATCCCACTGCACATCTTCTCATACCTAAAAGTGAAAAAAAAATCACTTTCAATTTTCAGATCTCAAATATGCAAAACATTTTTTAAATATATTATACATCATCATTCCAAAGTTATGGATTGATAAGACTTTAATATGATTTTAAAGGAAGTTTCTTGTGCACACCATAATGCTACATTTACATTCTTAAATTATGGTCCAAGCAGTAGGTTCCCCATCTGACCAGTTCTTCCAGACTTGCTTTCTTACGTTAAAACATTTGCATCAATTTATTTGTACATTTTTCTTTTCTTCACACTTGACTGGGTAAAACGGCTCACTTTTGTTTGCCGGCATTGAGGGAGAGATCATCCACTGCATTATCATATTGAGTCCTGATGTCATCCAGGCAGCCATTATCGCCAAATGCTCCCCACTCCATGTTCACACACATCCTGCCGTCTACTCCATCCACTGTCTCAATGTTTCGCATTTCCTCCATGTAGCAGGCATTACTACCTGTTCCTAAAATCACACATATGGATATCTTAGAATGTTCTCTTAACTCAAATGTGTATATAAGACTCTTTAAAATGTAGAGGTATGATTTTATTATTCGTCACATTTGATATATTGAATAATAATTTATAATACATTGTATTGTATTTACCTGCAATTAGCCCAACCTCACACGTGGGTTCCTCATATGCACAGGTCATCATTGTACCCACTGTGTCATTCACTATGGCTACGACATCCAAATCAAACTCCTGTACATAATATAGCCCACACGCAACGATCAAGATTTAAAATCGAATTACTCCATAAAATCTCATATCACCTTATCACATTTCTGACAGTATGCCATAACTCACCTCTCTCCTTTTGATAGCATCTCTCAGGAGGCCAACAACATCTTCTCCTTCACAGTCTGTGGCTCTAAAGCCCTTTGTCCAAGTTACCAGTATTCCCTGTATTCATGAAAGCATGATAAATCATCAGGATTGCATTCAATAGATGAGCAAACGAAGCTGAAATAGCAAACAGGCAGCTCACCGCATCCAGACTAGTTTGTCTGCAGGGGAAGGAAAAGGTAAAGCCCAGAGGCAGGCGGCCGTTCTTCATCCCCATATAGTCCAGGAAGTCAGATATGCAGTACACAATGTGATCAAAAAGCTGCAGGTGGTAAAGAACAGCAATTCAATTAATTTAGTGTTGAAATTTCCTACTATAAGCATTTAAAAACTTCATTTTTGATTAGTAATATGCATTGCTAATGACTTAATTTAGACAACTTTAAAGGAAGTTTTCTTGATATTTAGATTTTTTTTTTGCACCCTAAGATTGTAGATTTTATAAGTTACATGAACAAAAAGTATCCTATCATAAAAAAACTGTATCAGTGGAAAGCTTATTTATTCAGCTTTCTGATGATGCATAAATCTCAGTTTCCAAAAATGTACCCTTATGACTGGTTTTGTTTATTATTATCAAAATTAACATTCAAAATTTTTTCAGGATTCTCTGATGAATAGAAAGCTATTTTAGCGATATATTTTAGGTTGTGTACAACTATATAAAAGCTGCTTTTTGTTCAAGTCTAGTATTTAAATGAGGTGCAAATATGTCACAATGACCACAAACCTCTTCTCCGGTTCCTTGCATTACTTCGATGGGAATGGCGTAGATTTTATTATGCATCTCCACAGTTCGTTTCTTGCCGCTCCGAATCTTTACCAAAAGCACCCTGAAGTTTGTACCTCCAAGATCCAGAGCCAAAAAGTCACCATTTTCTATGTAAATGAGAAAATACAGAAAAACAGAGCAGTCATGAATAAATGATGATCCAAACATACAAAAATGTATTTAAAAATGCTAAATTTATAAATTAGGGTAAGAATGAGAGGATGTTAGATAGCATTAAGTTCCTGTGCCATTGTTCAGTTTTATTTCTCATTTTGTTAATTCAGATGGTTTTGAATTCTCAGCACATTTGCTCAGAATTTATATTCTTTAGGAAGGTGAAAACATTTTGGATGCACTATTTCTTAACTGAGCTGCATATTAAAACTCTACATCTGAAATCGTCATAAGGGAAACAGAACAATGTCATGTGCCTGTATTGAGTAAATCTGGGATTGTACTATGATGCAATTCAACAGGGATAAAGAGATTTTCATTTACTCGTAGCAGAGGATCAAGAGGATTTTAGACATGATGCATGAATGCATTTTGCTAAATGTAATTATGACACTGCATTTTTAATGAAGGAATGGCAGATTATGTCTGGGGGATCATTAACCATCTAGGAATCTTTGCTTATTTTTAGGAAAATATGCTGTATAGCTGTAGATCTTTTACCCGTTCCATCTGGGGTGCTCCGCACATAAGTGGGCAGCATCTTGACGGTGGCAGTGCTTTGGGTGTTCTTGCCCAGTCCATTCTGGATCTCAGTTCTCATTCTTTTTTTCACCTCCAGCAGTTGTTCTTTGGTCAACCGGAACTCTGCCAGCGTTTCAGCAATCTGACGTGTCTGATCGGCCAGCCGGGAAGCCCAGGCAGTTACCATTGCAGCCCCTTTGCCACTTCCACTCTCAGAAAGCAAGAAGCGAACATCAGACTCCGGCACCAGACGACGCACAGTTTTGTGCAACCGGCGGGCATACCTGGCAGAAACAGGGGATGTGGATTTAATAGTCAGTCTGTATATCACTGGTGGGAAATATTGAGACTCTTTCTGTAGGTTACATTTTCGCCAGTAGGTGGTGACAAGCGACTGGTTAACTGAATGATTCATTCAACCCTTTCTTTTAAAAGTATCAAGGCGTTTTGGACAAGAATGCGTTTTTGTTTGAATGGCTTCTAGTTTTGATACAATTTTACTTGAATGCTGCCAGAGATGGGCAGTATTTTAATTAAATGTATTTGAAATACGAAGCTATTTAATTACTAATTTTTTTTTTTCATTTGTATTGTGCTGGACAATAAAAAAAAATAAAATGCAGTTTTGAATGAGAGACTAATTAGTATTTAAAATACTTATTGAAATATGTCGTTTAATTCTTACATGCAATAACTTTATGTACCCTGCATAATATAGGACTATCAATTAGCCTGCCACATTTTCCCGTCTGGGTACAAACAAATCACGTGACACATTCTGTTGGATCCAGCACGCGCATCGAACAAGGTCCGAAGAAGCAAATCAAGAAGCTGCTGTTGGGCTCAGTCAAACCGCTTGACGGTAAAGTATCTAGTAAAATATACTATCATACATTATTCTCTGAATGTCATCATAGGAAAAACGATTTGGACAAATCGCTAGAACTTGTTCATTTACTAAAGAGTGAAGTGTGCTATCTAGTTATGCGCGGATAGCAGTTATATCCACGGACGAGTGTGTAAAGTTATTAAAAAACAATAACATTATGATTAATTGCGGGTTGATAATCCATTTATGATGAGATAAATCATTAATGATGGTAAAATTAAAACACCATGCAGGCCTACACGTGTATGTGTGTGTGTGTGTGTGTGTGACATATCAGGACACAACTTTGTATAATGACATGGGTATGACACAGGTATTACAAGGAGAGGGTGACTTATGAGGACATGACCCATGTCCCCATTTTTCAAAACGCTTATAAACCATACAGAATTTTTTGAGAAAGTAAAAATGCACAAAGTTTCCTGTGAGGGTTAGGGTTAGGGGTAGGGTTGGTGTAGGGCCATAGAATATACAGTTTGTACAGTATAAAAACCATTACGCCTATGGGATGTCCCCACTTTTCACAAAAACAAACATGTTTGTGTGTGTTCGTGAAATATGGGTTGTTACTGAACTATTTCGGAGCTGCCAGATACACACAGACTGTCAGAACTCACTGCCTAGTGGCATGCCAATGAATCCTTCATCATGATGACCACTAGTGTGACAGAAGCTTAATTTGTCGCGCCAATCATTTTTTAAATGAAGATATTGTGTTGTGTCCTCCAAGCCAGGTAGTGTCTTGCCCACACTATCAATATTTATTTTTGCATCAAAAAAAAGAAGAAAAGAAAAAGAAAAAAGGCCATCAGATGTGGATCCCTTGCAGCAACATCAAGTTTTAGAAAACCCTCTTAAAATGACAGCACCATGACAAACTAAAGCAATATGAGGAATACAAAAAGGAGTTTGATAAGCCCAAGGCCATTTACAGACAGACTCATCTTTTTGAATGTGCACCAAGATGAGATAGAAGTGAAGGATTTGGATCTTTCATACATCACAGTTGATCCAGAGTGAGAAGAAATGTCAGTGTGCCATAATTCTACCGCCCCACATCAGGTGTGCCACACACACACACAGAGTTTGGTTTCAACCGCTGATGCCAAAAAGGCAATACTCTGTAGGCTCTTTGGGAGAAGCTTCCTGCAATCTTGTCTGCCTTGCAACTTCCATTATTCAAAGAAGTAGAACTTCATGGATGCCATGGAGGAATAGTGAAGGGTGCTCAAGCCCATTGCTATTGCGATTGATCGCCTTCAAGGTCAGACCTCATGCTACTATGATGAGCTCATACGCCAACCCTCTTTGTGGTTGAGGTTAAACTACATGACATGCAAGCCTTAAGCTTTAATGTGTAAACCTTTACTTAGAATACTTAGAATTGAACTTATAAAGCAGAGACTGACCTGTTGGAATCGAGTATTCCAAAGCATTGTTTAATAAAAGAAATAAGTCAACAAAGCATTATTTGAACAGTTAAGCGTTTTAAGGCTTCGTGTTTCCAGCTTATTTAAAGGACAGTGTTCTTGTGCAACACACTATCCTGTAGTTATATCTCATTCACAGTACAGAGCACTGCTATGTCTTTCAAGTTTATTTAAAGACTGTCTATTATGACATTCAATGAGGCCTGTAAATTGCTGTAAATAGGTGAAATGAATTGCAAAGAAATTTATGTGATTATAATTCCAATTTAATAATCAACTTTACTCTTTCAACTAATCTCTCTGTGAGCTTTTAAGGTTCAACTTACTGTAGTGTCCAGAAATAAGGTCATTGAGTATAGTGTTTCAACAAATAAGAGGCGCAGCTGCTCCTATGAAAACCTATTCAATGCGTATTCATAGAATTTGCCCTTGTCTGAAGAGCCCTCAGGAGGGTTCAGCGCCTACTCAGGGTGTCACATGCTCCCGCAGATGTATTCCCAAAATCCTCTGAGAATGCTTAGCATGCCGTGTACATACTATTACTGATAAGTCATGTTTTTGTCTGATTATAGTCTGATTTGATGATCTGAATGTACTGTAATACTCACTGTGGGTGCATCTTGTACAGGGAACCATCGATGCCCACTGTGGTGCGGAGGCGCGGGCTGTTCTTATTGTCCTTGAGACGTGTGAGGATTGCACCCAGAGTGGCAGCAATTAGATTTGCAGAGCGAAAAGAGACAATAGCGCAAACATGCTGCACAGCAATGCAGTCGTCTTCAGATGGCTCTACACCCAAACGTGTCAAAATCTCCTTGGCTTTGGTAAGTCCTTCTTTGCTCCTAAAGAAAGAAGTGGTACTGTTGTAAGGTTAAAATATCATGATTTTTTTTGAGTCATAAAGAGCCTTTATTGGCTTTAAAGGAATAGTTCAACTAGCTCTGCCCCCACCCCCCCAAAAGTGCTGAAAATGTGCTTATCCTCAGGCCATCCAAGATGTTTTGTTTTGTACAGATTTGGAGAAATTTAGCATTACATAATTTGCTCACCAACGAGTCACCTGCTGTGAATGGGTGCCAGCAGAAACAGTCCAAACAGCTGATAAAAACATCAAAATAGCCCACAACACGACTCCAGTTTATCGATCAATGTCTTGTGAAGTGAAATGCTGTATATTTATTACAAACAAATTTATCTGTAAACAAAAAAATAACTAACTAAAAAAAAACTCATGGTTTTGTTGGAAAACAATGGATTTGTTAACAGCTTTACATAAGGCGTTAATTGATTGTCAGTTAGACTGTTGATTGATGGAGTCATGTGGATTACATAAATGTTTTTATCAGCTGTTTGGACTCTCATTCTGATGGCACCCATACACTGTAGGGCAGTGGAGTACCCTCTGCCATACTACTAAATAGACATGCCATAGACATACTAAACGTGCAGTGTTGGGGGTACTTCATGGAGAGGTTTGAGAACCCCTGCTGTAGAGGATCCAATGGTGAGCAAGTGCTGTAATTTCTCTAAATCTGTTCTGATGAAGAAACAAACTCATCTACTCCTTAGATGGCCTGAGGGTGAACCGTTTCTTTAATTTCAGTCTACTAGTGATTCCATTAATATACCTTAAATTAATTTTATTTATGGTAATTATCAAATTAATAATGACCAGAATGAAATGAAGGACAACTCACTTCTCAATTGCAGAAACGTGCTTGGTTTCAAATTTTCCTTTTGTTAGCAGCTCTGGGGTGATGCGGCCCTCAAACAGTAGGCCTTCCTTAGCCATCTTAACCAAGATCAGCCTTACCAGCTCACCCATGTACATCCCACTGACCATTTTCTCAAACCTGAAAACAGTCAACATTCACCTTTACCTCTTCAAACATTCGCACAAAATATGCTAATATTTTTTGAGCTTTAAAAGTTTTGTGACTTACAACTGCTTGCCAGGGTTGAGGGACCCACGATCAATCTCCCTGTCAAACTCAGTTCGGATATCCTCCAGTGTGCCATCATCTCCGAAAGCCCCCCATTCAGTATTGATACACATCCTGCCTTCATCTCCCTCCACCAGGTCAATGTGTCTGAGCTCCTCCATGTAACATGCATTAGTGCCGGTACCTGAGGGATCACAGCAGCATAAGCCATTGCAGATGTTCAAAAATCCCGAAGCTTTAATTCAGCATATTTAGCATATCAAATATATTCATGGTATTCATCATTTATCTGTGCATGGAGGTAGGTTAATTTTACAATGTTGCTGAGAGCAAATTTCTTCTGATTTTAATTTATATTATTCAAACAGGCATTACAACTCTACAAATCTAATTTTAAACTCATTTGTTGTCCATTTAGGAGTCTGAAAAAATGCATAAAATAGAGAGATATTAGTATTTTATTTTTTACCTATAATAATTCCGACTTCACAGCGCTGGTCATCAAAGCCACAGGTCATCATAGTTCCCACAGTATCATTGACAACCGCCATGATATCTGCATCATAGTCCTGTAAGTGAATTATTACACCAATAAATCCTTCAGGAAAGAGTCTAAATGGCTATCCACCTGCATACAATCCATAAAATAATAGATAACTTTATTACACTCACCCCACGTTTTTTGATGGCTTTATTTAGAAGCTTTACAACATCCATTCCCTCAACCCCACTGGCCTTGAAGCGTTTTGTCCATGTTAGCAAAACAGCCTGTAGAAATACAATAGTAACATATTGTCATAAGTTGTAAGCAGGATTCAATAAAAAAATCTACATTTCAATTATGTAAACTGGATCTGTGATGCATAGTAGTAGAAATATATAAAATGTAAATGTTGTAAAGTCATGTTCTGTTACCTCATCCAGTTTGGAGTGTGCACAAGGGAATGAGAATGTGAAACCCATGGGAAGCTTCTTGTCTTTAATTTTTTGTTTCTCCATGAAGTCTCCAAGACATTCTGTAACATGCTCAAACAACTGCAAGAAATAATGAACATGTACAAAATGGAGACAATTAAGATTGTAGACAAAAGCTGGATGGCTTAGACAAAAGACCTGAACACCACTTCTATTATGACAACTCTTGGAAGATTTTAGCATGGTAATGGATAAGATGTATTAATGTATTTGGTTTTGGTGGAATTGATCTGGTATGCTGCTCCCACTAAATTTCTGCTCATACAGAACTGTTTAAGACATACTGCATTTAAGACATACTGCTATCTTAAATACTCACAATAGCATATGTAATAACCCATAGTTGATCTATAAAAGGTGGAGCTGGGGAAGGAGGAGGGTTTCAGAGGAACTCTGAAAGCGTGCTGCGAACTGCTTTTGTAAATGATAACTAGCCATTTAAATGTAAAGCAGCACACAGGTTGGCTGTGTATGCAACAAAAACCAATCAACTTGTGCCAAGTAGTTTAACTCTGTGAATATCATCAGTTTACTAAGGACCCCTCAGCATGCGCCAGCTAGAGTTTCATGACAGAATTTTGCATTTAAACTGTCAAATGTATAAAAAAAAAATTTGATATTAAAGATTGTTTACACAAACATATTGGCTATTCAGATGACGATATTCATTTAGATGCTTAATTTCACATATACAGTACAGACCAAAGTTTGGACACACCTTCTCATTCAAAGAGTTTTCTTTATTTTCATGACTCTGAAAATTGTAGATTCACACTGAAGGCATCAAGGGCTATTTGACCAAGAAGGAGAGTGATGGGGTGCTGCGCCAGATGACCTGGCCTCCACAGTCACCGGACCTGAACCCAATCGAGATGGTTTAGGGGTGAGCTGGACCGCAGACAGAAGGCAAAAGGGCCAACAAGTGCTAAGCATCTCTCGTGGAACTCCTTCAGGACTGTTGGAAGACCATTTCAGGTGACTACCTCTTGAAGCTCATCAAGAGAATGCCAAGAGCGTGCAAAGCAGTAATCAAAGCGAAAGGTGGCTACTTTGAAGAACCTAGAATATGACATATTTCAGTTGTTTCACACTTTTTTGTCATGTATATAATTCCATATATAATTCCACATGTGTTAATTCATAGTTTTGATGCCTTCAGTGTGAATCTACAATTTCCATAGTCATGAAAATAAAGAAAACTCTTTGAATGAGAAGGTGTGTCCAAACTTTTGGTCTGTACTTTATATTCAACAAAAAAAGGTTATTTATGATTTCAGGTGGATGAAGAATTGGTCATGTACCCGTGATCCGCTGCCGTGGATTATGTCCTCTGGAGTCTCATATATCTGACTTTCCATCTGCACAGTCTGTTTCTTCTCATGAGACACTTTCACTCGCAGAATACGGAAATTAGAGCCGCCCAGATCCAGGGCAATGAAATCTCCCTTCTCTGTAAGCGAATTAAAGAAATCATCAATATTACAAATATTTTTCTACTATCAAGAGTTCACAAGTTAACCTAAAGACATAGTTCAGCCAAAACGACACGAGGATGTGTAAATGATGAAGGAATTGCCATTTTTAGGTGAACTATGCCTTTAATGATACTTAAAAGCATGTTATATTAAACTAGTTAGAACATTCCCCTTCTGGAAGCTGCTTAATTAAGCTACCTAAAGGACACTGCCACTGTTATCCTTATGACAACACTCCAGAAACTTGACTATACTTGTAATGTGAGAATGCATCAACATTTATTTTGGTCGTGATCAAGGTGGCTTTATCAGGAATGCATTTTGTGCTGAGCTGGCCAAAGACAGACACAAATTACCGAGAAAACAGGAATTCTTACAAACAGATTCTTTGGAAAATATATGCAGTAAAATGGTGATTAATAAGTCTGTTTATGCTAAAGATTGAACAGAGAAAGATCAATACCAAGAGATGTTTGCTTTAGGTCAGAAATGCTCCTTTTTTTCTATCTCGAGGCTCCTCGACGTGCCCAGATTGTCTATATTATGTGCACTGCTTGTTGCCAAGCAACACCGCAGTCTTCTGTTTCTAGGTTGGAAATGAGGTGTCTGGGAGTGTGAATATATTTAATCCTGTAAACTCAGCGTCAACTGTGAAGGTCAGTTAACTGGAGTTGCAGGTTATTACAGTAAAATGTTATTCACATGAAAAGGATACATAACAACACTGTTTCAACAACCTAAATGCATTTGTAATGTATTAATGACTGAATTGATCTGTAGCAAACGTAATATATCATTTAACAACACGTTAAAGCCATTCCAGGAAAAGTGTATCATTTAAATAAGAGATGAGTACAAATATAAAGGGTAATGTGAAGTAAAGTGCAATTCACAAAATGTAAACCATCCCAAACGCTGTATCTCAGACGATCTGTTATATAACACATGCAAAGGATGCATTTGTTTTAAATGCAGGTAAGTGGTCGCTGGTGGGCATTTTCATCTAGAGAGACTTACTGTACACACTCAGGCATTTCATCATTGGGATGTTAATAGAATCTATATTGAATTGTTTATACTGTAATGCCCAGCACCTTAGGACTAGAGAGCTGCTCTTGATAAGGTATTCTAGACTTGATGCATGTATACTCTGCTATATATTGCTGCGATGGATGAATGGATTATTGATATTGATACACAATCAATCAGATTTGTCCATGTTGTTCTAATTGTTTTGAAAAACTTTATTGCTACATGAGCAATAAATCTGCCATCATTAACTAGAGTGAAACTGCCTTTGCAGAACACATCGTAGCAGGGATGCTAACAAATTGCACTGAAATCAATTTTCACATGCCAATCTGACTGGGATTACAGCTCATATAATCCGTGATGTAACCTAGTGCGTATGGTTGGATGCTGCAGGGCATGTAGAAAGGCATGAGCACATTGTCAATGCAGCTCTCAAAGTGTTGTGGCACGGGGAAATCAATTCAGTATTGTGAGCATGCAGTAGTAGCTTCACCCCATTCTATGCTGTGGAAAGTTTGCATAGTAAATTTAATTGACATCTTTTTTAAACCTTTATTTAACCAGGAAAAGTAGATTGAGATTAAAAATCTCTTTTACAAGAGCATCCTGGCAAAATACATTTGTAATTGAAATACATTTGGAGGCAGGCAAATGTTATTAATTGAAAAGCTATTTAAAAGAATCTAACCAGAATGAATTAGCCTTGATGCATATTCTTGCAAATGAGGAAACTCTGGCATGCAGTACTTAATATTCATCTTAAAAATGGAATAAACAAATAGTTAAATGAAAATCCAACAGATGGCCCGGCCCGCATTTTTTGTTTTAATGGGAAATCTACACTTGCAGAAAAACTGGTTAAACTAGTTTTCTTCAAAGCTTGCAAACAGCTTTCCACGGATAGGGTTCAGGTATTTCTGAGAGCATTCACTTAAAGCATTAATTCAGTTGTAAGCATCTGACCTCTTCGATTCAAAAAACTAAATTTTGGTCAAACTTATTGTTCTTTCTTTTGTTAAAGCATTTAAAAGAAGTACAATGAAGAAAGCTGACATTTCTTTTCGAGACTGATTTGAGCTAATGGACACAACTGCAGACTCCACAGTTTGCTTGACACTAATTTATGAGGAAAGCCCGGCTGATTTTTATTTCTATACATGGTATCCTTTCTCAGCTACTTCTAAAGCAAGCTTTTATAATTACTTAAGGATTCTTTTTTCAGATAAAAGATTTTTAAGGCATTTATTTACAATGTATGGCCATAAAAATGCTCACCTGATCCATCAGGAATGGACCTTACAAAGGTAGGCAGCATCTTGACGGTAGCTGTCGGGTTGGTATCTCGTCCCAATCCGTTCTCCATTTCCCTTCGGAAGCGGGCCATGATCTCGCGCAGCGTCTCATCAGAGAACCGCATGGCGTACAAGTATTTGTCAATCTACACAAATGGACACAAAATAAACGAATGACATTGTGCCCTTTGCCCCCATAATATCAAAAGCACCCGGATGTTTGTTAGTAATCAGTGTTGATGATCATGATGCATACAGTCAAGTATCCTGTCTGTTGTTAGGTCAGTGTGTCCTTGAAATATATGGCTGTGGCCTAGATGCAGACATACCAGAAATATGGGCAATGCCGTTTATAAACACAGACGAAATTCATCAGGAAAATGGCTAGTGGAAGATGTTACACTGCAACAAAAGTTTATTAATACTGTAAACCTAAGCACCTGCTCCTTGAGCACATGAGAGATTTAGTCTTAAATCTGTGTTATGATGCCATTTAGAATTTCTTTTCTATACATTCTGTATTTGGTGAGACACTTGTTGCTTATATATATGCAATATATAGATTAATAACAAGTATTCTGGATGCCAATATATTTACTATATTATACATTATATTATTTGTTAAATATTGTATTTGTGAGTTCATATGTAGGCTATCAAATGTTTGTATACAGTATACAGTAGTCTCCCAAATCATATGCAAATTTTAATTTTGATAAATGTATTGCTTTTTACAAATATCACACATTTAAGAAACAGTATATGCCAGTAAAATCTCCATTTTCAATATTACTACAATATCTTTCAAGCTGTTGATTTGGTTTTGTTAAAAAAACACAAGGAGAGTGTGTAAAATGGGACATTGCGTAACTGGCATGAGTAAAATCCAACTTCCTCGTAAAAACATGAGATCAGTTGGAAAGCTGCCAGGGCTGTCTAAATGAGGGTGAAAAGAATGGTGGCTTTATCTTTAAATGTGCTAAGAGCACTCACATGTTCATCTGTCTGTGTGATTTGTTTATGTCATTTGTTATGTCATATACACCATACTTCGCCACGGTTTAATCGCATATTCACCAACTTCCTGTCACATTAGCAACAGGTAACTTTTATGATCAAATTATATGAATGGCATCTATGGGTCATAAAACTCTTATCAAGAGAGAGTAGCAGGTGCACAACTGAATCACCCAGGATGGATTTCATTTCAGTCTATCATGCCTTACATGTTGTTATAGTAACCACGTTACACAATGCAACGGTTGCTTCTTACTCTGATGTGCTTCTGTTCATTGTTGTTAGTGTTAACTAAAACGATTGAAAATTGTAGATTGAAATAAAACTGAAATAAAATAATTAAATATTTGATGAAATACTTTAAAAACTTTAAAAGCGAACAAAAATAGAAGTGTCTTAGCAGTTAACTGAAATAAGTTAAAAACTATTAAAGTATTAAAATAAAAGCTAAAAAAAAATAATGCTAAATTCTGTAATACTATATTAAAAATGCTAAAATAACACTGTTGTGGAAAATAATAATGGGGCCTATAAAATATCTGACTTATTCAAACCATGATGACTTTGAATCGTGTCGCACACTGCCTGAGAAAGTGTCACATATGAAACTCTAAATTCCAAATGTTTGAGGCAAAAAGAATATCAAGTTAATTAATTTTGTGCAAATGTATTAATATCATAAGCTGTGTGCAAAAATAAGAGTATTTCTCAAATATTTATCAGTAATTCAGTTAAGGTAGAACTATTTAACAATTTCATTTAAAATGGTATTTTAAATTTTTTTTTTTTTTTAACTAACAGAATTAAAATATAAAGAGTGCATATCCTCAAAGTGAGACACACAGGCCTTTCCCTCCCTCTACAACTGCATTCAAACACTGTCAAAACTCTCCGGCAAAGGCACGCCATAAGTCAGCTGTTGTAACCCAACACTCGGGGGAGGGGGTTGATGCTCACGACCACCTTCCCCCACCGAGAGAAGTATTCCCCAGTAAGCACGTTCACACATAGACACACACACACGCAAAAAAAAAAAAAAAAGTTCCTCTCCTCATGGCTGCTCCATGATGCCCCACATCCTGCTTTCAAGGACATTGCAGCATGAACCCTATAACCTTTGGCAATGTCGTCATTTCCAAGCGTATACCTTGTCCTCTCATCCTCGCCGTCGCACATCGTGTGACGCAGAAGCTGCAGATGGAGGGACGTGAGATGAGGCACATCTCACGACTCTCTGCTGTAAAACGCAGGTCCGTGTCACCTACTGTCACGCATCTGGAAAAGCTAGCAAATGCTCGCAAGGTCGAATTTTGAGCCGCACTTGTTAAGGACAAATGATGCAACTCACCTTTTTGACCTGGTCATCCTTCAGTTCAGTGAAGTAGTAGGCCAAAAGCTGTGCCGCTATCATCCTGCTTCACCTCTTTGGTGAAAAAGCAACAGAAGAGAGAAGGACAAGCCTTACGATCCTTTCCAATGAGGCAGGCTAAACAGTTTGAGCCCAGAAGCAACGTGGGTTAAGTGGAAAACGTGAAGCCGGCACGTAGGAGTGATCCCTCCCAGCGTTACGCCAATGTCTGACTCTGCCCGGCCTAGGAAGTCAAGCTGCATATAATGTGCTCGCATGAGATGCAGCAGAGGCTAGGATGGGGAACGGCTGAAGCCCTGCCCCCTCACTCTGCTCCTATTGGCTGAGTTTATGGGCAGGCTTGTGAGGCAGAGCACAGCTGACAGCTCTCCTTCCTTCTTCCCCTCAGATCCCACCTCCATGTTCCATTCTATCCGCTCAGGTCTTTTCAGTCTTCCTTCTTCCTCATTCTCTTCCACTTTAAATGTAAAGGAAATAGGGGATTTACCCTGGCGGCACATAGTGCACGTTCTCAGTGCGTCATATACTCAAAGCCGTTTGAGATCTTAAAAGTAGTTAGGTTGCTGGATTTGGGTGGAGAAGCAAAACTGCTGAGTAATGCTATAGCTAAAGTTATATCAGCACATATCCATATTTCCTGTTCAGAGACAGGGCCGTTATAAATGTGTAACGCTGGTGGAAAAAAAGGAGACTTCTTGTGACATTATTTCAAGGGTAGACGGCAAGGGCTTGGTCAAATGGATAGTAAAAATTACATTAGGGGTCAGTCTGGAAAGTTCTGGCCTTAAATATGTGTTCAGCTGGGGATTAATTACATTTGAAAACAAGAGAGGATGCACATGACATGTTGTGCTAAAATACACATAATGACACAATGCAAAGAAAATTAACTCATTATATTGTCTTACAATATCCATGTCATTATGTGATTTATTTGTCATTTAAAATGTTCATTACAATGACTGAGGCTCTAAAATAGCCATTTGTTAATTTCCTGAAAAGGACTGCAACACTGTTTAATATTAAATAATTAACAATAATAGGTTATTGTAAATTCCGTGGAAGCGGACGAGGTGATGGTAACGCAGGCAAGATGAGCTTACAGTGGGTCGTGCTTCAATGCTTGCGCCCATCCTCCCCCTCTCCGAAGCACGTGAATCTGCGAGCCTAACATCCTCTTTCTGAGCAGAGCCAATCACAGCGAATTTCACTGAGACACGTCACGAGAAGCATCACAGATTACGGATTTGATTCATTATCTAAACATATATTACAGCACATATTTGCATATTATTATACTGAAATGTGGTTATATTGTAGAGGAATACAGTTTTATAAAGCAGTCTTTTTTTGTTGTTGTTAATTACAATACACACATTGGCTATATTCAGTCCTAAGTATACTGAGAGACATTTCAATTCACTCGCAACACCAATTTTAAGATTTCCCTGAAATGTATTTTCAGTCATAGACAGTGGCAGTGCAAAAACTTTTACAGCAAATAGAACACTCTGAACACCATGTATGATCATAATACTTGAAGGTGACCCGAAGTGAGATAAGGTTTCCTAGAACAGTGCTGTTCATATTCTGCAGGCCATGCATCATACTGGCAAAGAAATGTCACCTTTTATGGAACACATTCAAATGTATCTCATTCCTGAAAGCTCATTTACAGGGGAACAATGTCCAGCCAGTTGAGTACTTTGCATAGTTTTGCAAAGATGTCACTTCAAGGCAGATTTACTCAGAGCACTGTGAGTGTGAAGGAAGTGAATTTCTTATCTCAGAATAACCATGTAATTTTGTTATTTAATTAGCATTAAAAAGTGACTGAGGCTCTAAAATAATTTGTTTGCATTACATCAATTTGAATATTCTTCAAAAAATAAAGTTTGATTTACTCACTGCTCTAGGAGTGTTTGTGTTTGCTTAGTGTCTCTAACAATGGAAACATAATGTCTGACATTTTCACAAATAACCTACCCAGTAGACTTACTTTACCCCTTGACAGCTAAATGTTCAAGCATGAATGAGCGGTCACATACCATGACAAGGTCAGTTTTTTTTATTCAAGGACACTGGCCAGTTCTTAACCAGTTTTATATGAATTCAGGTTCATTTTCAGATATGCTTTTTAATATTCCTCATAAAGAGAAATGGTTGAGCCGGATAAGTAAAAGCAGCAAGTTTCATAAATCATTTAATCTAATTCTTTCAAAATTATTATTATTATTTTTTAGGAACTATGTGGAAAAAATAATAATTGAAATTTGATACATGCACTTGTTAATTTCCTGAAAAGGACTGCAACACTGTTTAATATTAAATAATTAACAATTAATAGGTAATTGTAAATTCCGTGGAAGTGGACAAATAGTCCATCTGCCATCAGTAAATCAACCGTAACATTATGAAGCGACGAGTAGTTTTTGTCAGAGGAATTGTTGAATAAAGTCATTATTTTTGTTTTCTTAATGTACAAAAAGTATTCTCAATGCTTCATAATGTTACGGTTGATCCACTGATAGCAGATGAACTATTCCTGACAATGCTTTTCATACTTTCCTGGACCTTGACACTGTTATTTATTTGGCAGTCTATGGGACAGTCACAAGCCTCCCGGTTTTCATCCAAAATACCTTAAATTATGTTACTAAGACGAACAAGCTTTTACAGCTTTGGAACAAAATGCGGGTAAGTGAATGATGACAAAATTTTCATTTTTGGGTGGAGTAACCCTTTAAGGCAGTCCAGTGGATCTATAAATTTGAGATGCATAATTATAGACATTTTAGTGAAAAAAAGTATTTCTGTTTAAAGAAGGTTTTCTAAAATGCTGTAAGAAGTAGGCTAATTACACCATGTCCTCAACAGAACATCCAGAAAAACCGGAATAAACTCACAAAATGTCTGACTCTTTCTAACTAGTCTTTAGTTTACTGAGGCAGAGCAACACAAATCCTCTACTAGGGGACAAGAAATGCTCATGATTTAAACGAACATAAAATGCATTAGGCCTAACATAATTGTCATGACAGGAATTTGCACTGTGGACCTGGATAAATAATTTGACATTTTACTGCATACTTGTATATGGCTGAAATTACAAATAGACTTAAAGGGGGGGTGAAATGCTATTTCATGCATACAGAGTTTTTTACACTGTTAAAGAGTTGGATTCCCATGCTAAACATGGACAAAGTTTCAAAAATTAAGTTGTACGTTTGAAGGAGTATTTCTGTTCCAAAAATACTCCTTCCGGTTTGTCACAAGTTTGGGAAAGTTTTTTTCGAGTATGGCTCTGTGTGACGTTAGATGGAGCGGAATTTCCTTATATGGGTCCTGAGGGCACGTCTGCCGGAAGAGCGCGCGCTCCCGTATAGCAGAGCACTGAGAGGCTGAACACAGACATTCACTGATCAGAGCGAGAGCGTCGCGAAATGTCACAAAAGGAGTGTGTTTTTGGTTGCCAGGGCAAGACAACCCTGCACAGATTACCAAAAAAAACAGCATTAAGGGACCAGTGGATGGAGTTTAATTTTACAGAGCATCAACGGAGTTGTGCAAGTGTTTGTGTTTGTTCCCTGCATTTCGAAGATGCTTGTTTTACAAACAAGGCCCAGTTTGACGACGGATTTGCGTATCGTTTATTTCTTAAGGATGATGAAATGCCAACGAAAAAGGGTCACGATCGTGTGTTGGAACCGTAGGCGGTGAGTAAAACTGCTTCAAATATCTCTGCCTCCTTGTTAGTGCGTCCACCTCCCATACCGAAAACCCAGGTTCGAGCCCCGCTCGGAGCGAGTCGTTGCTGCTGCTGCTCTCGTTCAGTTTTAGCCTCGGGATCTGATTCTGGATCATAAATATACGCTGAATCTGACTGTTAGCCATGGTTTGTTTTGGATGATGGTTTTCTCCTCAAGGTAATGTCACAGCTTCCAAACGCACTCAACGCAAAAGCCTACTGGTGCTCGTGATTCTTTAGCTCCGCCCACACGTCACGCCTCCAGTCGGTCGTGTTTTTTCGGGAAAAATCGGTACAGACTATCTTTCTCTTATGAATATAATAAAACTAAAGACTTTTTGGAGTTATGAAGGATGCAGTACTACTCTATAGGTACTCAAGATTAACAGGATATTGAGTGAAAATGAGCATTTCACCCCCCTTTAATGTATAACCCAATTCTATAATAACATAGGGCTTTTGCTGAAATTTAAAGGACATTTATAAGGAACTAAACACTACAAAATGATAGCCTGGTTTCCTAAACACAGCTATTTGAACAGACAAAGGATGTAGGAAGTTTTTGTTACCTTATCATTTTCCATAAATGAAGGCAGGTGGGTTACTCTTAAAAAATAGGATAGAGAATCTCACCGTCAGCTGTTGGCTAGTTGGCTTCTTGAGATCAAGTTGGATTAAACACATGCTCTTGCATAACAACAATGCCACCGCATTGAGAAGAGTGCTATTGTAAGAACTGTTATTGAACCTGTACTTTTGATACTTACTGACACAAATAACAAACAATGGTAAATATTGTTCCTTGTATCAAGTTTAATTAAAGAGGTGAACCATATGCTACAGTATGCAATTATTTTTAGCAGTGTTAGCAGAGAGAAGTGTCAATTGCACTTAATTTAGCAGAGTTCGCTAATCTAAAAAGTGTATTCTTACAAAGTGAGCATGTCTGCATGCAATGCTAGCACTACACAGTAAATTTGAAATCCGGTAAACAACACCATAGGAGTTATTTTCAACACTTTGAAAGTGTATATATGAGAACCACCCACAAAGTGTTAATTTAACACTTTCAAAAGTGTTGCCTCATGCAACACCAATACAGTGTTAAAATGTGAACACTAAGAGAGTGAAATATCAACACCGATGCAGATAAAAACAACACTGTTACAGAGCTGGGTGTAGCTTTGTAGCAAACACTGACAGAGTAAAAATTCTACACTATTCCGGTGTTGACATTGTGAAAATCACAATATACTCGGTGTATAAAAGGGTCAAAATTTACACCATCCTGGTGTTGATAGAACACTTTTTCCAGAGTTATTTATGGTTCTGTATTACCTACTAAAAAAAAACCTAAAAACTAAAATAAACTAGAAAATCACTATGAAGAAAACGTCACTGTCAAGGTTTCAAAACTTTATTTCAGCACAGAGCAAGAAACCATAAATGCCATGAAATTATTACAAATAACAGTTCCCGACAGTGTAAAAAAGATGGTCATTGCCATAGGACATTTGTAAATCAAATGGCTTGTAGTACATCAATTCCTCAGGTTTTTTGAGTACAAGACAATGCTCTTGTTCAACAACACTGAAAGCATGAAGGTGTTCAATAAACTCTGATTCCATACACGATACCAAAAAATAAATTCCATCCTTAATAAAATTTTTAACAATCTTTCCAAAAACAGGTGCATCATCAACAAACTCTAAGAAAACAACAAGATCACTGCGATACTCAGTACCTTGACACTTTACCCACGGTGTGACCATTACCTCGCTAGAGATATCAATCTGGAGTTGCTCTGAAATAAAATCAGAGTTTTCAAGGTCAGACAACAGCTCATTTGAAACAGGCCCAGACTCGATACCCCTGATAGTACATGACTCCCAGTGATAGGCAATGGCTATCATAACTGAGACTGAAAACAAAATGAATCTTGAAGAGTTCATCAATGGCAGCCAGTGAAGAGGATTCTTGACAGGGGATGAGCTTTTTATCCACCACAATGAAGTAGTGACTGATGGCTTCCTTGCTGCTCCCGGAGGCAAGAATGTATGGCTGACGATTCTCCTCCAGCTCAAGGTGTTCCTGTATGCTCCTGCATGCCTAAATGGGGGAAAAAAAAATTACGTCTTTGAATAATAATGATAAATTAATAAGTACAGCTTTATCAGTTAACATTTATTTGAGACTTTTTAGCTTAATTGCACATCATAAAGACCAGGAAGCACTCCAAATCAAAACCGTACATGCACGAACAACAATTTTAGTTTAGATCATATTTAGATTAATTTTACATTTATCATTTTACAGTTTATCTAATAGTAAAAAATAAATAAATATTCAATTCAAAGTGTAACACTTATAGGCCTTGTATTTTGGCACCAGTGTACCAGATACCTACTTTGTGAAACACCACCAGATGGTCAATAGCCTGTGAAATACTGATCCTTTGGATTTTCTTTCTTCCTGAAGCCTGGGGTGATAGGAGATGCAAAAGTAGAAGGAAGGATGATATATCACTGTCCCACTCTGGAAAAAAAAGTTACTTTGTTAAATGTCTACACAAAAATGAGTATGTATAGTATGATTTTACTGCAAAGTCATTGGAAGTTTCACCTGGGGAATCCTGTGCCTCGCTGCTTTCTTTGCTCTGTTTGGCAGATGACAGTAATCGTTTCAGCAGTGGAGTGGGAGTCAAGGTTTCTCCTAGTCTGATAACCTTTGCTTTGAAAACTGTCGGCCACCTTTCCAAAAGTCTGGAAGCAGTTTCTGACCCAAAGAGGAGTGTGAAGTCCTGAAGAATCTGAAGTTTTGAAGAAAACACAAAGAAATTACAATATATTGTGATTACAATAATGTGGCCAGTTTCAACAATGCAGACCATTTGACAGTTCTCTGATACTAACATTTAAATTTTAGTAAAAAATGAAAGAAAATCCATACCAATCCTTTAGTGTCCAGGAACCGAGGAAAAACAGAGAGAATGGTGGTGGATCCCTCTGGATCATGGACAAGGCGCTGTCTGTATTCAAACGTTGCCTTCATCTTCTGCATGATGACCTCACGTTCACTTGTATGATTCATCAAAGAGATGGCCTCTACACTTTGATCATTATCTAGCTGATGTTCTTGGTAACATATCTGTCTGTCAAGCAAAGGACCTCCCTTTTCTTCTGTTTTTGGATCTTCCTTATTTCCAGAAGGTCTTGTCCCCCTTTGTACTGTCTTGAGGCGCCATGACAAGAATCCAGTGTTTTTTTGGCCATCATAGAAATGTTCCTGTTGAAATGACACAAATTCTTAATTTAACCCTTAATAAAAAATAAAAACATCTTTAGACATTTCCAACTGAGCACAAAATATTGAATGTCCGATCAGTGATAATGACTTACATATCCAGTCCTTCCTTGGGGATCTCTGAGTGAGGGAAATAAGGTGATAATTCCCAATCCATACTTCTGTTTGGTAAGTCGATGTGGGACCCTTCTGAAGAATTGGAACACTCAATGTTACTTTACGCTGATAGGAAATGTTTAAGAACATTTAATTAAACTAACTTTAAGAAAAAAAAAAAAAAAAGATTTTTTTTTTGGACAATTTGCACAAATTTGTATCACCCAACTACATCTATCTACTTCACAATCTATAGAGCATCAAAATCACTAACAAACTGAATAATGCAAGAGCGAATTATATTTTTAGAATTACCCTTCTGTCTCCATCATGCGTGCAACTAAGATGTTCACCATCACTTTCCTTGTGTCATCACTAATTGTGCCTGTATCTTCATACTCCTTAAGCACATTTCCTCCACCTGGTCTTGTCTGTAGAATTTGTTTTATCAGCTA
Source organism: Carassius auratus (assembly GCF_003368295.1). Taxonomy (NCBI): domain Eukaryota; kingdom Metazoa; phylum Chordata; class Actinopteri; order Cypriniformes; family Cyprinidae; genus Carassius; species Carassius auratus. Next base: position 13,645,533 of record NC_039280.1, read on the forward strand.
TAAAAAAAGAGAATATTATTAACAGATACTATTATGAGAGAAGATAGTGCAGTAATATCTAAATTACCCCTAAATATGACCCTGATCTAAAAAATATTACCATTATATATGGGGATTACAAAAAAAACCTTAATGAAACTGAATATCATGATGAGTAAAACACCCAGTGTCTGTGTAATGCTACTGGGACTCACGTCTCTGGCCTGTGCTCGTTGTGATGCCACATCATCATCTTCATCCTTTCTGAATCGTTTTGGACTAAACCAGTCACTCTCTTCACTGCGTTTTGAAGTTAGAGACAGTGTATCTGTATCCAAGCTTACTGAAGACTGAGGTGTGGAAGATCCTGGTAATGTTAAAACTGGGGTTAATAGATGTCATGTTAGTATATATTAATACTGAATAAAAAAAAAAAACTAATAATGAGAATTTTTTAATCCAGAACACTGGTTGTTGAAATAAAAAGACTCAATATGATCCTTGCCATTTGAACACTGAAGATATTAAAACACTACCAGTACTCATTCATAAATTGGGATACAGATCATTCAGCAGGTCCTGTTTTCACTCACCCATGTTACTCATTTATGACTAAAACCAACCCACTGGTGGACATTAGATCAGGAAACACATCTTTATCCACCTCTGTACCAGTTTCATCTGTAACTGTAACAGCAAGGTCGTCTGGAATTGAGAACTTCTCTTTCACTGCAAAACAAAATATTTACCAATTTTAGTCAAGTTTTATTTATAATTTGACAAAGCTATAAAAAACCATATAGATTAAATTATTATGATATTAAATATCACTCACCCTCTGCTAGAAATAAATCAAAGCACGCCTCTGAGATTTTTATGAATTTCTTCCTATTCCGAAATTGTGCTTTGACAATCATTGTGATTAAGCACCTGAACTCCTGGCTTGTAGAGGAAGAAACACATCTTACTGGTTTGCTACAAACACAGACTCAATTTGAAACAAGATTGTAAAAAAATAAAAATATCAAGACAACTTTAATAATTTATCAAAACGGCAAAGATACCAATTAAATCGAAATAGGTTAACTTTTTATCCGTTATAAACCCTCATTAACAAGACAAAACGGGAACTTTTGAGAAATGATACCATTTTCGTCTCCGTGCAAACTTTCAAACTCTCCTCCTCGAGCAGTCTAAATAAGCGCGCGGTTTCTTCATCTATTGTATCCGGAAAGACTTGCAATACAGTTTTACGCTACGTACAGCGCCCCAATGGTCAAACCTCGTTAATGCCGATACATTTTACATAAAAATATCTGTGGTAAATAGGGTGACCACCTGGCTATTGCTCTGTTGCAGGTCAGCAGACCTGATTTTGCGGGACAATGCGGGACACGAGGCAGAGAAATTACTATTATTATACTAGGTGAATAAATATTGATTTTTTTTATTAGATATCTCTTTTTGCAGTGATGTTAACATGTTTTAAATTGCTAAAAGGGTTTATAAAAATGTTAATGACGGTGCTGACCGGCGCTGTGAACGTCACTAATAATATTTAATAGTAATATCAGTAAAATAAATATCAACATAAATAGCACGTTAACAGCACGTTAACAGAACGTGTGTATTCAATCCAAATAATTAAGTGAAAATAATAATCCAATCGCTACAAAGCACATTTCCAAATAAGCATTTAAATTCCATTAGGAAAGACTAGAAAGATTAAATGCGTTCTTACCAGATTCAGTGCATCTTGAATTTATATTTTTTGTCTGATCTGGCAGCTTAGAGTAGGGCCTTCTCATTCATTATGTGTCATTAGAACTCCTGGCAGGTGTAGCTGTAGTTCACTTTCACCAGGAGTGGGTTTTTTTTTCTCGGTGTTTATTTTCCTGCTCTGGCTAGCCGCTAGAACCAATAATAACGGCTGCGCTGCGCATGTTCAGTACGTGTTTTCTTATTAACATTTTTTTTATTGTAGAAATGTAATTTAAAGGACGATTAAATAAAATGACGAAGACGAAATTAAAATGCGGGACACTGCTTATGACTGGCGGGACGCGGGACAAAGCTTCAAATTTCGGGACTGTCCCGCAAAATGCGGGACAGGTGGTCACCCTAGTGGTAAATTGGTTTAAATTGTCGACATTGTCCACTTTTCTCAAATGAGACTTCCCCGATGACGTATGCAGCCTTCAAATGCGACCAGGACGCAGCCTCCGAAATGAGACAGCAATATATTCCACGACTACACATATTACATTTTTTGCTCCTTAAAATGTAATTGATTACTTTAATCCACTAAAATAAATAAACTAACGTTAACCACGTCTGACGATAGACTGTATAAAAACACAAATCATATAACGCTGCTCAAACATCGACATAAAACGTATCAAGTTACCACAGTTCAAAACCATGAAGGTCCCAGAAGCATGGTCAACGATCAGCAGAAATCCAAGCCGAATCTTAAAACAAAATCTGAACAATCTTTTTTAGGCTAATAACCATATTGATATATACATTTTCTGTTAACGTTAGCGGACTGCAGAAAATCCATGTGCCACAGTTCACCTGTAAAATGGCGCGCGCGCGCGAGACTTTATAGACTCATTTTGAAAAGAACACGATCAGAGTTTAATCAATTAAAATGACTGCTGTGTGCGACACACGAAATGACAGACGAAACTACTAACGTGAAGTTATATTCAAAGCTTTAATTCGTTGATAAAGGGGCATGACATAGGATGAAGCAAATGTCAGAGCTAGTTGGCTTTCTCAATCATTATTATAATTATCTGTGATTGAATTATAATGATTATATACAAATTATAAATTAGAATACATTTACAGTCTGTATCTGTAATATAACATTAAATTGAAAGACTTACCACCACGCTTTCAACGAAGTAAAATGGCGTCCGCATGTGGTCTGTTTCAATGAAAATTGACGTCTGTCTGCACGTTAATGGAGGTGTGGCCTGATTAACTCTGAATGAGAGTTGACGTCTGCAACTATGTAAAGTAACACCAACTCTTATTTGAAACCTGACACTTCTGGTGTTAGACCCATTCTGTTCAGTGTTGATCCAACACTTTATTTTAACACTTTATAGTAACACTGGAAAATCAACACTGTTAAATTTACTGTGTATGCAGGTACGGTGACGTGCTGAAGAGCATGGCTACTAGCTTCAGCTACTATTGTTCAGCAGGCAAGCTAGTTAGCATTAGCGGGGAGGATTACGATGAGTAAACTTTTCCCTTCCTGCTTCATGGGGATTTGTGAGCAGGAGCTGGCCTGGTTGAACTGCTTTGCTAAATCCCTTAAGAGCTCAAATTAGTGAACACAAAAGGGAAATGTGCTAATCTTATCCCAAACAGATCTATTGAAACTTTGATAAGCTGTCAAATAAATCTTAAACATACATGCGGTAGAATGTACTATACAGTATAGAGTATTGTTCATGTTTGGGGTAGATTTTTTTATATATGAAAAAAAAGGTCTCTTGCTCACCAAGGCTGCATTTATTTGGTCGAAAAATGCAGTTAAAACTGTGATTTCATGAGATACTATTATAATTGTAAATTATTGTTTTATATTTTATTATATTTAAACATTTAATTTATTCTTTTATGGCAAAGCTACATTTTTTGTGTCATTACTCCAGTCTTCAGTGTCACACGATCATCAAATGTACTGATTTGGTGCTCAAGAAAGGTTTATAACTATTACCAATGTTGAAAACCATGATTCTTTGTTTTCGGGATTATTAGCTAAATGTAATGTTTAAAAGAACAGCAGTTATTTGCAATAGAAATATTTTGTATCAGTCATTTTCGGATTTGACCAATTTAATGCACCCTTGCTGAATAAAGTAAAATTTATTATGGCAGTCTACTATTCACTCTTTTCCATAGAATTAAAATGAATGTGGCCTGGATCTTCAAAATTAAAAAAATATATAAATCATAAACATGGTCAACTCACACACACTGAATGAAAAGTTTGACTTTCTGTTCCTTAAAAAAATATTTAATTAAAAATACAATATTAAAGTCATTTCCACAGTCAAGAAAAAAACTTTGAATTTGATTCTAATTTGTATCTACTACTCAAATAAAGAAACATTTTTTAAAGTGCAGTAGCAGTTCCTGATTTAATATGGTTGTTTAGTCTCCAAGCTTCTCAGACACCATCACCTAGCAACATAGTGTCATGACATTCCTCTGCACACATCCACTGCCCACTTTAGTTTGGCCTCTGTGAGCCTTTCACTCTGGCTGGCCATGCAAAACACTCACTGAGTCTGAACAAAAGAAAAAAAGCCTTCAAAGAGGCAGTGCACAGTGAGAATAAAACTATGCTGAACACTATGAACATCAGTGCAGTCTTTATTGCACTAATTAATTAATTTAAAATCACCAGATGGCACATATTTTTAAATGCAAAAAATCGATATAATTTCATATGCGAAATATCAGCCCACTGATGTTTCCCACTGCCGTCTTCTGATAGGATGAAATCCACCTTACAATTGGGCACAAGCTCTCAGACAGTGCCCTTTAGGATCGTGGAGAAGCTGTCACGAAAAGCGACATGTCCAGTTTAAGATATGGATCAAATACTAATCAAATGTAAATGTAAAGATGATCCACTAATCTTTACTTACTGTGGATGCAACTTGTAAATCATGTTGTCCACTCCCACAGTAATCTCCAGATGACCCAGCCCACGGTTCTCTCTGATTTTGTCTACAACAGCAACCATTCCTGCTTCACAGAGCTGGGCAGCCCGGCGAGAAACAGCCCCACACACTTTATTTACAATAATACTGTCATTGTGCTGTCCAAGCCCAGACTGTGCAGAATAGACCTCACTTGCAGTAGCGCCAAATGATCACTAGAGGGAAGAAACAATTAAGTTGTTTCCAAAATAGTCACTAGGCAAATAACAGAAGCCAAAGCATGTCAAAATAAATACAGGAGCATCTAAAAAAATTTGAATATCATGGAAAATGTTCTTTATTTTTTGTTTAATTCAACTATAAAAAACTAACTTTCTTATATTCTAGATTCATTGCACACAACCTGGAATATTTCAAGAGTTTTATTCTGATGGTTATGACTTACAGCTTAGAAAGAAAAAATAATTCAGTAGCTCAGAAAATTTATATTTATATATATATATATATATATATATATATATATATATATATATATATAAATACTATAAAAATATAAAAATATTATATAATATTTTCTCAAAGATTAATAAAAAAAAATAAAAAAAAAGATTTACAAAACAGAAATGTTCAAGAACTCCAAAAAGTAGTTTGACCAATAACATGCAGGTATTGTACATAATACCTGGCCAATCAAGCACAGTAATATCATGTCCCTCTCTGCTCTCCTTGTTTGTCTGAGTGTTCCCATCTGTTCCTCGTGGTCTCTTCACATTTTTATGGTCATTCATTTTCCCCCTTGTGTTGTCAGCTCGTGGTCCTAACTAGTGTTTTTGCTTGTCTCTCTGTTTGCTAGCCTGGCTCACATTTTATTAAATGGAGTAATCCCTGCCAAATTGCTTGTATTGAGTTTCTTGTTAGTGCCTTTTCTAGTCCTGTCCTTTTCTGGCAGACCGCTGCTTACCTCTGGCATCCAGCTTCGCTACCTTCACTTCTCTCTGGCGGTCTGCCATCCTGGATTGGACTCTGCGACCGTTCACCCAGGCCTGCCCGTCTTAAAGTCTTTCCCTACCTAGTGTTTGGACTGTTCAATCCTCTCCTCACCATCTCTTGTCTTGTCTAAAAGTCTAATAAATCTTTTAACACTCACTCTGCATTTGAGTCCTCCCTCCAGATCCCTGATAGGCTAAACAACATCCACAAATATAAAGTATATGCCAAAATATTTAGGGAGCTGAGGTCAGGCTACTGTACCTCTCAATCTATGAGAGGAACTTGGTCTCAAAAATGCCTTTGGTCTCCAGTCTCAAAACAGAAGACCACGCTTTGTGAGATCAGTGAGGATCTGCCTTACAGTCTCTCCCAAATACATTCCACTGGTCTTATTTTCGAACCTGGAAATGAGAGGATAATCTCAGATTATATTTAGAAAACCTGATCATTTGTATATATTTGAAAAACTTTAAATTAATAAAAATAGTAGTAGAAGTAGAAGTAGTAATTAAATAGGCCTACTATTCTATTGCCACTTGCCAATAAAAGGCTAAGTGCATTACAACAGGTTGCTAAAAATGTTGGCTTCCTGAATGAAATCCTGATCATATACTGCATCCATGTGGACAAATACAAAACTTTGATTGCACTTGCACAACTGTTTAAATAAACAATGGAAAATAATGCCATATTAAATGGTTATCTTTACCTTTGTTTTCCTGGATTGAGTGAGCTTCAATCTACTTCTCTGTCATATCTAGTCTGGAGGTCCTCAATATTATAATTTTCTCCAAATCCTCCCCACTCAGTATTCACGCACATCTACCCTTCATCGCCCTCCACAAACTCAATGTTCTTTCTCTCCTCTGTGAAACACGCATTGCTTCCTGTTCCTGCGGAGTTAAGAATCATAGAGTTGTTGACATGATTCATACAATAATCTTTGTGTTTGTTGGTTTATAATCAGCAGGGAGGTTGTCGGTTATTATGCAGCACGGGTTATTATGAAACACCACATTAATAGATACCAGCAATAAGACCAATCTGACATTTAGGGTCTTCATATGCGCACGTCATCATTGTGCCAACTGTGTCATTCACTGTAGCAACAATTTCAAGGTTAAATTCCCGAAAGAAGAAATTTAATCATGACCACTATAAACACCAGTAGCACACACAAAAAACACACACAGAACCGCTCATTCAAATCAAAGAATTATAGGCTACATTATAATTATTTATGAAAAAATAAGCGTTTGATTAAGTCTGATTATGAAGATTATTAACATGAAAGATAGTTGTGCTTCTTTGTAAGTGATTGAGCATGTCATGTGCAAAAACTTGGATGTTTTCTTCCCCTGACATTTTAATGGTTTCTCTCAGCATATCCACAACATCATACCCCTCGCAATCTGTTGCTTTGAAGCCTTTTGTTCAAGAGACCAGGACTCCCTTAACAAGTGGATGACAAGGATGATCAATTGAGAGTAGCATTTGTCTGTGTGCTTTAACAAGCCTTGTTATGAGAATCATATTGACATTTGAAGTGACCTCTGATATCCCAAAGTCCTTTTTACCTTATCAATACCTGTCTTATTGCATGGGAAAGAGAAGGTGAAACCAAGTGACAGACAAGTGTTCTTCATCCCCATATAGTCCCAAGAAATCTGAGATGCACTGAACTATGTGGTCAAACAACTGAAATAAAATATATATATTAATATATATAAATATATATATATATATAAAATATAAAAGTTAATTTTTGACCTTACACAGTACATACTAATGTATTCATTTAGACTAAAATGTTTTATTTATTGATAGTGTTTCACCTCGTCTCCTGTTCCCTGCATGATCTCCGATGGAATGGCTTAAATCTTGTTATACATCCTGACTGAATTTCGGACTGAATTTCGCATACCGAATCTTAAACACCTACACGTGGAAACTGATTCCGCCAAGATCCAAGGCAAGATACTTCCCTCTTTCTATGAAAGTAACAACATTCAATGACATTCACAACATCACCTCTATTGTTTCCCTCTGAATATACAAATTAAATCAAAATAGTAAAATGATATAAAATATATAGTCTGCTTAGTCTGCATCTCCTTAACCCTAAATAGGACAAACTTTTTGGAGAATGTAGCCAAGTACTGTCAATCATTATTGTAGTGCTAAAAATAAATGGTAACTCACAAAAAAAGTCACAAAAATATACTGTTTTCAACATTATTGCTATTAGTAGGTAGTTTACCTGTCCCATCTGGAGTCCTGTAAAGTTCCCTTGTTTCCAAGAGCATCAGATACTTGGTTATGAAAAAGTAGACCCTTTTTGGCCATCTTCAGCTAAATGAGTCTCACAAGCTCTCTCATGTACATCCCACTTACCATCTTTCCAAAACTGGGAATGACACAACCAAAGTTACAAAGGTAATACATAGATTATAAAACTTGGTAAAAAAAAAAAAAAAAATGGAATTAAATGCAGAAACCTTTTTACTATGAAAGTTCAAAAATTCAACTTGATTTTTAATTAAAATGAAAAAAAAAAAAACTTGGGACTAAAGTAAATATTCTGCATTACATACAACTATATTATATTTAATTTAATTTTTATTCTGTACACTTCAGTGCAAAAAAAAAAAAGATTTTCAAAAATAATGTTATTTTAATAGCTGTTTTATGTGCATTTTAAAATATCACATAAAAAAAGATGCACATAAATTCTAAAAATGCACATAAAAATGTTGTTATGGTCGTTCTGAAATGCCTGAGCAAAGTCTGTCATCAGAGTATTTCTGTATAATTGTCTTACACGACTGCGTTCCCAAACAGCAGGCATCCAGCTCCAAAAGCAATGACAACATTTATTGTGTTTCATCTGCTTGTTAATTTATCATATAAGAACATTTTTATATTCAGTGGCTTCAACTACTTTTCTTAGTGATATTTAGTGCCAGTGTATCAGGAAGTGACAATTTACTCTTTGACTCATCACTACAAATTTGAAATCGGAAATTTAACACCAATAGAGTTAAATTTAACACTTTGTCAGTGTATATATGGTTACCACCACACGAGTGTTAAAGTAACACTTTCAAAAGTGTTGACACTTTCAACACCAATACAGTGTTAAAATGTAACACTATTGACAGTTAAATAACAACACTGCAATAAGTAGTTGATATTACCAACACTATTATGTTGTTAAAATGTAACACTATTAGAGTTAAATAACAACACTGCAACAAGTAGTTGATATTGCCAACACTATTATGTTGTTAAAATGTAACACTATTAGAGTTAAATAACAACACTGCAACAAGTAGTTGATATTGCCAACACTATTATGGTGTTAAAATGTAACTTTTTAAAATTAAAAGTTCTCTGCTAGAAGGCTTTTTGCTTCAATTCACAGCAAATTGCCCAGTGTTCATTTAACTCCACAAGTGTACATTTTACACTTCTCTGGTGTATATATAGGTCCCACCAGCCTGGTGTTTAAGTAACACTTTCAAAAGTGTTAAATATATACCCCTCCACAGTGTACATTGTTTTACACCAAAAGTGTACAATACACTCTAGTGTACACTGTGTATTACTCTCTGCAAGAGTGTATTATACACCGATTCAAAGGGTTATTTTTTACACTTACGGAGTAAAATACCTTCCACATGGGTTTATTCTAAAAATGTACAAAGATTAATTGTGCTTTCAACACTCTGGAAATTAAAAATTATATATATATATATATATATATATATATATAAACAGATCACAAAAAAAAAAAAAACTTTCAAACCAATTGGATTTATTTTCTCAAATTCAACAGGTCACAAAGAAATGCAACGAATGTTGTGTTTACAAACACAATTAGTACAGCATGCATAAAAACAGTGTAACCCAGCAGTAAAAAGAACAATCTTTTGTATGACTATGCAATTTCATATTACCGAATGACAACATACACACTTAAAAATGTATTGCATTGTATTAAAATATTAAAAGTACAATCTACAAGGAACAGACAAATTCGAAGACCTGAGCACTAAAGCACTCTGGGAAAAAAGTGCTTTACAGCAAAACATGTATCTGAACAATATAAAAAGGTCATTTTGCTGAAATCCGTATGATATTTGAAGGTCAAAATGTCAATTTGCAGTTTAAAAAAAAACAATTAGATCAATTTAAAAGAACAAATCATTTAAATTTGTATAACTATGAATTTCAGTCATTTGTGCAATTTCATATTACTATATGACAACATACACATTTAAATATGTATTGTATTAAAATGATAAAAGTACAAACTACAAGGAACAGGACTATAGTAAAACATGTAACGGAACAATATAAAGATCATTTTGCTGAAATCCATACGATGTTTGAAGGTCAAAAGGTTTAAAGAAACGCAAGGTTTCAACATTCAAAAGGGAAACTTTCCTGCAAAGCCCCTCTTGGACTTGAAATGAGTGAAGATGTTCAACAAAACATACAGTTTCAAAATCAGAAGTCAACAAAAAATGCTGACCATTGAATTCAAATATGTCTGTAATTTTACTGAAGACAGGGAAATCATCTTTCAATTCTGAACAAACAAGAAGTCCCGAGCGGTATTCCGTCCCAAAACAAGAAATCCAAGAAAGAGTATTAACAAAACAGTCAATGTCAAGTTGCAGTTTTTCTGCAATCAGTTCACAATCCAGCAAGTTACAAAGCTGAATGCTTGTTACAGGTCCACACTCTATACTCTTGAAAGGCTGAGATTCCTAGTGATATGCGATAGCCATCTGATGTTTAAGTGCTAATGACTTGGTAATGTTTTTGAAATTTTTTACACTTTTTTTAAAAAAGCGGTGTTTTGCCTCGTAGCGCATCCCCCAAACATGAACAAGTGGGCCTATCTTCCTGATGCATCGGGGATAGTGGATCATGAAGTGATGCTTGGGAATAAGATTTCTTGGATAGAGTTGTTTGAACAGCGTGTGGTGTTCACAGATCAAATGTTTCAGATAAACGGTCATTCCATTCGAGATGACTGGAGAAAAAACTATATTTATTATATGCAGTAGAAGCAGCAGTAACCTCCAGTGCTTATTTCCTACTTCAACCAGATCTCCAAAAATCAGTGGCAGATTTCTAATGAGGCAAAATGTCTGGATGGCATTGAGACCCAACCCATTCCCAGGTTGTTCAAATTTAATCATGGTAGGTCGGTTTTTACGTTCAACATAACCATAGTTAAATGAGTAAATTCTGTTGCTCGCAGACTGTAAGGACACAACTTTGCTCTCCGACAGATAATCAAAAAGCAACTTCATCTCGAACTGTGCTACTCCCTCTAGCAAGTCATGCATGATATCCACTGCATAGTTTTCAGAAATATTAAAATACTCCAACTCATTAAGTAAACATGTTCTTTTGACACCAAATGATGACTGTGAAGCATCATCAGTAAGAAGACTTTGACAGTGCTCAGCATGTAAAACTCTGTCACGCAGTATGATGTCTGGATGGTCATCAAAGAAAATGGTCTGAGAAGAAAGCTTATCAATTAGACAAAACCTGCAAAAGTAGTTTGCGCTAAATGACTGTACAAACCCAAAGAGTGTGTGCACCCCCAGATTATCACCAGTTACTTGAGCTATTGTTCCACGTATTGGTTCTTCAGAGAGTGGCAACTTAATTCCAGAACTCTCAAGAATTTTAATATCACGCACAATAGGCTCCAGGATTGCATTTAAGCCATACCGCTGGACATCTTGTGTGTGAAAAAGTGCCAAAAGATGGATATTCATTAGGGCAGAGTTGACCTTAGGAGACAGGTTTCTCAAAACAAAATACATACTCCCAACCTTATGCATGCCATGTTTGGATCCCAGAGGATTTGAGGTTTCAAAATCATCATAAAAAAGTTGTATTTGAAGAGACTTATTTTCTTTGGAAAAAAGGGAATGCTCTTTAAAATAGCTACCATCACAAAACTCTCTTAAAATTTCTCTCTCCTCACTTGGCTGTACAAAATGTTTATGGATTTCTTCATTTCGGAACATGAAACTTAAAGTCTGCAATAAAGGAACATATACAAATTTATCAGTGACTGGCACCTGATCGTATGTACCTGTAGCTGTATTTCGCCTAGTGTCATATCTCTGTCCTAAAGGTATTTCAACTGGTTCTACAACACCCCAAGTCTCAAAGAAATACTTTTTCCATTTTGTTTCTGTTGTGAACTTAGAGAAGGGATTCTCAAGACTGTCAAAATATTCTTCAATAGCGTTCCTGTGTTCATCAGTTTCAATCAACTTAACAACATCCTCTTTAATGTTTGAGTGCAATTCATACACAAGTTCCTCCATATTTTCAGCCACTGATGTAACTACATTGGTGGGTACTCCACTACTCTGCAGTTTTGCAATTAGAGATGCACACATTTCTTGGGTTCGCAATGTTCTCTCATGACCACTTGTGCTTGGGTTTTCTGAAACTGTGCTGGAGGACTGCACGACAGAGGGACTAGAGGGAGGTTCTAATGAATGCATTTCAGAGCTTTTACTGTTGTGTCTACATTGGATATGTTTTCTAAAGCCAGAGAATGTAACAAATCTTTGACAACACCCATCCTGATCGCATACCAACTGTAACTTTCTGCCAGGAAAAATAGAATGAGTAATCTTGAGATGGCGAATTAACTCTGTAACTGTATCAAAATTCAACTTGCAAACAAAGCACCTGAACATGTTTTAAAGATGATGGTGTAACAACACTTAATTAAGAATCTTGGCTCGAAGATCTCCGACTCGTGGGCTTTCACGGGTAATGCCTACATCAATGTTGTAAATCGTGGTCTGAAGAAAGGTAAACATATTGTGCAAAGCGGCATCATATGAAATGCCAAACACATAATGAACTTTAAAAAGTTCATCAAAAGCTGAGAGAGAGGACTTAGCCATGCAGGGGATGAGCCGCTCATCCACAGCAATGTAGTAGTCATGGATGCTACTCTTCGAAGTGCCAACTGCCAAGATGTAGGGCTGTGTTGTCTGTGTTGATCCAAGGACTTCTTCAAAACTGCAACAGGACTGAAAAAAAAATAAAAAAGAACCCATTTAGATTAATGTACACCTACACATTAACAAACATTCTAGGAATTACGTGAAGTTCTACATAACATTAAAAGTATACCTTGTGAAATCTTACTACGCGATCCAAAGCATTTTGCACACTGATCTTGACAGACTTCTTATTTCCACTAGAAGGTGGAGGCAGGAGATACACCAGCAATAACAGGGAAGACATATCACTGTCCCAGTCTAAATTAAAAAAAGAAAATGCAAACCAAACCAGTCTACATACGGTAATCATTTACCAATATACATGTTATTTTATATACACTCAAAATGATTATCCTTGCTCTTGATTAGTATACATAATGAACTGACTGTACCTCCTTGAGTGGTGTTGCAGTGTTCTGCAGACTGAATCAGACAACTCAAAAGCAGTGACTGGGTGAGGTTTTTGGCTTCTTGAATGACTTTTTGCTTCAGAGTAGAGTCCCACTTCTCCAGAAGTTTAGATGCAGTCTCCACTCCAAATAGTAACTCAAAGTCTTGAAGCACCTAAAGTTGTATACAGTTAAAAGCAAGAAAATAATTAGTTACATTACCAAGTGTTGCAGCTAAATAGTCCATTCAATTTTGAATAACAACAACCTATTGTGTGCAACACTTACAAGTCCTTTTGTGTCAAGAAACCTTGGAAATAAGGAAAGAACAGATGAGGATTTTTCAGGATCATGGATCATTTTTTGGCGAAACTGGAAAGTAGATTTCATCTTTGCAGTCACTTGTTCTGGATCCGAACAATGTTTCAAAAATGAAATGGCTTCTTGACAGCGATCTCCTTCTAGCTGCTTTTCTGTTGTGGAAAACACTCTTTCGGTTCGAGGACCCCTCCTCTCACATTTATCATCAGAAGTGGTTCTGCTGCAACGGTTGTTACGTTGAACTGTCTTCAGTCTCCATGCTATATATCCGGAGTTACCTTCTGCATCATAGAAGTGTTCCTACAATATAAGCAATACATTTAATATTACAACACTTACATGAAAGCCAGTTTTACATTTATAAATGAAATATATAAACAGACCACAAGAGACACTCTAAAAAGTAGTGATAATCATAGCATGCCAATATTAACATGCAATCCTACTAAAAAGAAATTCATTTTAACAGTAAAATAGAGAACTCACATAGCCTTTTCTGGAATAGGGATCCTTGAGAGAGGGAAACAGAGTCACAATCCCAACTGCATATTTAACTCTGATGTCCTTAGGTGGAATACTCCTAAGTAAACAAACAAAAAAACGCTACATGTTACATTTGATAATTAAGTGTGCTTAATTGATTAGTTTGAATGGTTAATTTTTAAACCGAGGAATGGGGAAAAACATCCTTTACCTACCCATATTTATCAATCATGTCTCCAACTAATGCGTTCACAAGAATCCGTCTTGTGGAATCTGTGATTTTCCCAGTTGTTTCGTATTCCTGAAATATCTTCTCCCCAGCAGGCTTTTTTTCTAAAACACTTTTCACAAGCTTAAAAACCAAACAAAAAGATATTGTAAAATCGTCTAAGAAATAACACTGACATTTTAGTAGGATTACGACAAGCCTGCAACCCCACAAGTTCATCGGCAGGTGACATGTAGATAGCAAAAGCACATATATTACCTCCTTAGCTTCTTGCAAATGGTCATCACAACGAGCTCTTTTAGGTGGAAAGAAAGGACCATCGCTGTCTGATGGCTGTGTGTCTGACGATGATGCAACTGAATTAAGTGATGGTGTATTGGTCTTATTTGAAGATGGATAGCTTGTGTGTGCAGGGGAGTCTTAAAATCAAGTAGAAAATTAGAACAAAAGCATATATACACATATAAATACATATACAATTACATATTTTCATACCTGCTACAGCCACAGCATCAACTACCATCCAGAGAGTGTCAGGCTTTTGCTCAATTATGTCAGCAAAAACATCTTCATCTACTTCTGTTCCAGTCTCATCAGCTAAATAAACCTTACGATCTGTGGAGATGTCAAACTTCTGCTTGACTGGAAAGACAAAATGGAAATTACAGAACAGAAATATGTGAACAGAAAAATAGATTTAAATAAAAGAGCTTATCCATCATGCAAAAAAATAGTTAACCATTTCCCTCAAATTCAGATTTTTCTGTGATTTTGAAGTGTACAATGTACAGCAATAGACAAAATTCCTGAATCTGATCTGGGGCAGTTACTTTTTAAGTAACCTAACCTACCCACATTTAAGAGGTGTCAAAAAGAAATAATGAATATAAAATAGAAGTTTTTCTTGTTCCATCATATATTCATAAAAGAAAATATCTGTGAGCATCGAAGTGGGAAAAGACTTAAAGAAAAGATTTGTTATTAACAATGAAATGCATATAAACCATATTACAATTATTAGCAAGATATCACCATTCAGGAGCACTTACCATCCTTGATTACAGAATCATAAGACGATCCAGTAAGCTTTATGTACTTTCTGTGATGTTGGTACTGCACCTTAAACAGCATACTGTCGATGTTTTGCTTCAAAACAAAAAGACACAAGTTTAAAAAAAAAACATTCCTATATTAAACTAGGCATATAAATTAAAAAAAGTGATGAGCGCTATCTTTGTATCAGAAATTAGTTCACATTCAGTATGAAACAATATAAACCATTTTACTTATCAAAACACACATAATCAAGATTGTAAGTCTTACCTGTGGCTTTATCTTGCACTGATTTGAGAAAAGACCATAACTGTGTGCTTCAAGCGCGGTGTTTCAAATGGCCAACAATTTGACTGAAATGGCCCGTATGTAAAATAACACTGACCCAGAGTTGATCTTCGCGCCAAAGTTTCTACACAAATTGAAATTATTCGATTAAAAAACAGCCTAAGGCCATATATGAAATCGTCAGTTTTCACTAACAATTACAAAATGTACAAAATAAGTTACAAAAATGCAGAATGTTTAACGTTACAGTTTTAACATTCAATTGCGCTGCTTCAGAAATGGGTATCTTCTATAATAACCTTTTAACAAGTATACTTTTACACACTCACCACATATATTCAAATAAATGAATGTTCTACAGTATTTTTTCGGGAGGAGAATATGCAAGACGTTAGAAATATTTAACGTTTTTAAACAGTAACGTTTATAGTAACGTTTGACAACATTACTATATCGATGAAACTCCTTTCTAAAATAGATTGGTCGTCATTTAATTGATTAAAACAAACATAATCAGGTTCGTAAGTCTTACCTGTAGTTTTATCTTGTACGGAATAGAGAAAATACCAGAACTGTGTACTTGTGCTTCAAGCGCGGTTCTCGTTTCTTTCAAATGAGACCAACACAACGACTGAAAATATCCCGTATGTAAAATAAACACTGAACCGGTGTAGATCTTCGCGCCCAAAATGCCTATAAAATTTAATTAATCCGACCAAAAAAAAAATAAAGCCACATGTATACAATACATAACGCAGTTCTGATGTTTAGACATTTTAGATTTTACTAAAATTACAATATACAGCCTGCCAGGCTATTAATCTGACTCACAAAAGCTAGTTTACTTTCCGTCTCACTGAAACAGAACTTATTAAAACAAACTCTGCATATCAATTAGATGTATGTAGTTGTATTAAAACAAAATGTTAAAAGTTAAGATTCTAGATCTTACTTTTGTGTTTTGCTTTCAATCGCACGCTTCCACCGAAAGAGCCGCCATTTTTTCCAAACAGGGTAGATTGCCAAATGCGGACTGCATTGCTTCAATTACTTCAAGTTCCCGTATGTATAATTAACACTGGACAGGTGTTTGGAAGCGCAACACCAAAATATTGCACCACATGGGGGCACCATTTCACACAAGCTGGTGTTTATTACATTAAATGTACACTTTTATTTGAACACTGTAACACCAGAAGACCTTACACTGAAATTTTAACACCACCGAATTTGCTGTGAAAGTGGTCAGTGTTTTCCGGCTGGTGATCCGGTCAAAAACATAGACCCACAATGCTGTAGCGTTGCGGAGATTCTCTCCTTCCTACAGGAGCTGTGGGAGATGGGCAGGTCCCCCTTCATGCTCACAATGTACGTTGCTGCCATAGCAGCGTTTGTCAAACCTATGCTTGGGCAGCCACTGGGAAGGGACGATCTCATAATTTGTTTCCTGAGAGGTGCTAGGAGTTTACGGTCCTGGAATGAAGGGGGCCCCTTCGAACCACTGCAATCCATGGAGTTGCGGTATCTTTCATTGAAGACTGCTTTCCTTTTGGCTCTCGCCTCTGTCAAGAGAGTGGGTGACCTGCACGTGCTCTCTGTGAGTGCTACGTGTATCGAGTTTGGACCTAACGACTCTAAAGTCATTCTCAAACTGAGACACGGTTATGTCCCCAAAGTGCTTTCACACTGGATTTACCCACTATTATGTATACCCCGGGCACATGACCTTGGAAATATATGTGTGGACATTACTAAGCACGCACAGTGTTTTACATTGGGTTCCCGTAGCAAAATTGTGTAAAATTGTGTGTGTGTGTGTGTTTGTGTGTGTGTGTGTGAGAGAGAGAGAGATCAGGATTCAGGAAGACTTGTATTTGGCTTATTCAGTACTCAAATGTTATACCTATCTATGCAATATGGTGGAATACTGCAATAAGTTTAGTATACCACCTAACCCTATAACTCAATCATTATTTATTTATTTTGTTTTATTAATATACCCTTAAAACGAAAATCTTAGAATTGCCCCTGGTCCAAACTTTCAGTAACAATCCCAGACAGATTTTACATTGGCTTATATTGGCATTAGATCCAGATTTGGTACTGTCTAATTTTCAGATGAAAGACAGGCTTGTGTAATGCAAAGTATTATTGCAGCACAAATGTGCACTTTTTGCATAGCATTTTCGGTTGCACATTATTTTACACTATGTGTACTTATAGTGTACTTATAGTGTACTTATAGTGTATTTATCTAAGAAAGTTGTGGTAATACAAGGTAACTGCATGGGGTAGGGTTAGGTTTAGGAGTAGGTTTAGGGTAAGTACCTAGTTATTACATAGTTATTGTAATTACTATAATAAGTACATACAATGTACATAAGGAACAGGACTGTAAAAAAAAAGTGCTACCGCATTTTCCTTCTCCTATAACCTACTGTACCTATCCAGTAACATAATACCACACCCCGCTACTACCATATTGCAGAATAGACGCCGTGCAGACTGGGATTGTGTTATCAAGAGAAGTATTAACCCGATAAAGCCTGCTCTATCATATTGACACATACAATTCTATCTTATTAACACGATCAGACTTTGTAAAAACACCATTGTACACAATTCTCTACTCGCCCACTGCCCTCTGATTGACAGTTCATACTTTTTTGGTAAGTAAAAACAACTATATTAATTAATTGATTATTATACATTTATTTATGTAATCACATTACAATTGAACACATGCCAAATAACTCAAACATTTCAGTCATCCTATTGCATTCTATTAAATATTTTGACCCCCACAATTAAAAATTAAAGAAAACTTTTTAAATATCATTATACTGTTATAATTTTTGGGAGGTGAGCAACAACTGAAGTCTGATCCTGAAGTCTCAGAAATTCGTCTTACTATTGTGTCATATAAGTGTTAAATTGCATATTTTTGAACTTTGAGCCTCTAAAACTGATTTATCATTCTTCCCACCAGATCACACTACATGGGTCATAAAATAATATTCAACAAAAAAACCAAAAAAACACATATGCAAACTTAAAAATAAAATAAAAATAAATACATGCCTAAATGTTTATAAAACGGTTTATAAAACTTCCCCGTTAAATAAATAAATCTGACTTTTCAAAACAGTGTTGTACAAGGTTAACAGAAGACTTCTTCATGTTTTCATGTTTAAACTGCAAGTGTGGTCGCAAAAGATGTACAGTATGTCATATGACTTCTGACATATACACATCTATATCAGATGTGCATGTTAAACATTAAAATTAACACTTTCTCTAAGCTCATCCATCCAGTCAGTGGTATCATGAAAACATGCAATATTTTCCTTGCATACCTATTTTTTAAAATGTGTATGTAAAACAGAAAATTTGCTCAAACAAACAAACAAACACATAAAAAAATAATAAATAAATAGTATTTTTGGGTATTGTACGAATATCAGTCTAAGTTACTTTACTCGTATCTAAACGCCTCTAGTGGCCGTTTCCGTGAACTACATCACTCGCTCCTCCTACCTACAGATGGCGGCTCCCCACAAACACAACAGCACTTTCTTTCATCATGGAGTGTATCGAAACAGTTTATACAATGGCTGGTACGCATCGCATATCATTTTATTATAACGTTTACGAATACGTTTTACTCTTTTCAAAACTAAACGGACGCGCATGGTAATGTCACCGCCACTCACGCGGTTTGACAGCTAGTAAACTTTGATTTACTAGTCCAGTGTTACTTGCAAAATGTACTATGTATAACGTTACACTCTAATTAAACAGAATTGATCAAGTAACCGCTCTTTTGTAATGTTAGAGATTTCTTTGGAGAGCTTGTTTTCGTTTGATTGTGACGTCGGTAAAGTCTCGTGCTTTAAGAGCATCATATTACTGTCAGCGTCTTCCGATAGACGGTCGCCTTTCTGTGTAGTTAATATATTGTTTACGGAAGGATTTGCCATAAAACATCAGGCACTTAACTGCCTAGTTCGATGACTTGAACTGTTGCCAACTTGCCAGTAGTTTCGTTTCTCGGGACTAGCCCACTTCGTTTCCCGCCCATACACATTTCAATTACAAATAGTGAAAGTCATAAGATTATACAAATGAGAGGGATGCGCTGAACGTAGGTATTTATTTTTCTTCTTTTCCTCTCCAAGACCAACGGTTTTCTCCATTTCTTTTCTTTTTACAGACACACGTCCACCTGATAGGAAACTGAAAGCATGTAACTTTAGCACAGGTCTGTTGAATGTTATCTGTCACTGTCATTTATTTCTATGAAAGTACTGTAATGTATGGTGTGTATTGTAATGGCAAAGACTTCTCAAAATAGGATTTGGTTTCTAAACAAATTATAGCCTATTTTGCATGCGCACATGTAAGTTCACTTGTTTTGATACCTGATCCATGCGTCTCACTTTTTTCAGGTCACTCAGAAGACTTTTAAAGACACCTATCTGTGTTTCTTCCGTATAAAATGTCAAGTCTCAAGCAGCACTTCACCTCTATGGGTGAGATTATATGTGGTATTTGTATAGGGATGCTTGGTGATGGGCTGCTGTTGATCTGCTTGTGTGCTTCCTGCGAATGGTAATACTGGACACATTAGCTTGCAGACTTTTCCTCCTGTTTTTTAGACTTAAGGCTGGAATGTGTTGCACGATGATTGCATGAAAATTACAATAGAATAGCCATCATACAATAAATGACTTACAGATGTCAGTCATTCTTAATTCTTAAATCAGACCAAAAACAAACAAACATGCTTGATTCACCAACTGGATTGAATCAAAGTCTGAAGCTACTAATCAGATTCTGTGCCCATCATACACTATGTTGCCCAAAATCTGCAGACTGGCTATGACATTTGGCAACTATCCACAACTCCATCAGGCTGTAGAACAGGACAAAAATCTGTGTACAAGTCGTGTAGTATATTCCAGCCAACTGATGCCAATGCTTGTTCATATTTGCATGTCAGTCTTATTTTTGCCAGCTAACAATCTTTATAAGCATGCACTAACATTTAATACAGGTTTGTGAGGTAATTCAGCTGCCATGATGGTATAAAGAGGTTGCTGTTGCACTTCTTGTCTGAATGTCTGACAATGTGTTTGCTTTTAAGTGCAAGAATTAATTCCGCTTGGTGCTCCGCGACGTGACAGTGTAGCTGCCACACCACATCCTGTGTCATGTAGTCCACGTATTGAACCTTCTGAGAAGACTCCAAAACTCTTGAAACCGCTGCCTAATTGCATCCAGCCCACCAAAAACCGTGAGCTGGAGCAGAGGAACAAGACCACTTCAGCTGCACTCAAAGCCTCCAACAAGAGACCAGAACGGGACCGTATTCTCAGTAGCAAAGTTATGAGAAAACTACAACCGAATAATGGCAACATTTACTCTAGACAGAAGAATGGCTCTGTCAATCACACAGTTAAAAAGGACATCCTACAGAGGAGCAGTTCTTACAACAAAGACAAAGAACTTTCTTATGCACTCAGTAAGGAGCTCAATGAAAACTTAAGGGTAAATGCAACTCTAAATTTTTTCTTAAGTTATTATCCACATTTCTAAGAGTATTGTAATGCAGCAATTCTCAGCCTTTTTTTTTCCCAGCCAAATTGAATAAATAAAAAAAAAGTTTTATTCTGTGCAATAACAAGAGATAACAGTTGAAAGTAGAGCCGAGCATAAATAGAAGTTAATTTAATGCAAAAATTGACATAACTTTTAATATTTAATTAATTTCCATGACTGGAAAAAAATTGGTATACCTCGAGATATTTAAGTTAATATTTAAATAATTTAATAACACAATTTTCTGATGTTGGTTAATGGTCAAATGACATGCAGGTAAACAAACTAAATATTTTATGTAGGGCTGCACGTTTTCAAGTTTTTCATTAACCGTTAACCGAGGCCCTTAGCGGTTAATAATCGGTTAACCATAGTGTGCGCCAGGGTTTCCGTTGTCCGGTAATTTCCAGACATTGGCCAAAAAAAGAAAAAAAATGTCCGACAAAATTTAATCTCTCCGGTCAAATTGTCCTATTAAAACTACCTAATAATCCCGCCCACTAACACAATCTGTATTTGAGAATAAGCCTAAAATGTATAAAGCAAATATACACCGACCTTTGGCTATGTTATAAATAAAGGAACAGGCTCTAGTAATGGTTATGTAACTTTCCGTGTTTAGGCGAAGGTAACAAGCAGGCTCCGCGGCCGCCTCGCTAAGGCTATGACTATGATATGTTTGACAGGTACAATATTTGAAAATCGATAATTATTTTTTTTAATTACATTTATATCTGAATTTATGTCAACCTATAGACTTTCAAATATCAAAATGTCATGAATTAATATGTATTTGTGTACAAAATGACATATAAACATATTTTCCTATTATATTTTGCCTGGAAACGCTTCCAACAAGGCGTCAGTTCTATTTCTAGCATGCACGCGTCGAGCCGCGCCTGAGCCGCGCGTCTCACGCAGGCAGTCGGCAAGCTCTAACCTGTTAACATGGGAGCCGAATTAAAAACAGACACGCCACGCAGCTGAGATGCTTTCGCTCATCGCCACGCATTCAGTGAGACCTGACCGGCCTAATGATGCCCGGGTGTTGGCTGTTGAGATTACAACAACGAGGTTGTACTTGAAGTATGTCTAAGCACTGTATTGCAATACTTGCATTTGCCCCGTCACTCTCAATTTTAAAGTGCTCCAACGCTGTACTTTTTTTTGCCCGCTTCATATTAGAAAAATGACTTCTTCTTGTGGACATTACAAATGTCTGGGAGCGCTCTGGCGGTCTCTGGTGGTGCAAAAATGTATTACAACTAAATTCAATGCACGCCATTGACGTCACTTAACCGAGCAAAATGTTTCACTCGGTTACGCAATTTTTAACGGTTAATCGGTTAACCGGTTAACCATGGACACCCCTATATGTCAGTAGTCTTTAATTTTGATTGTTTTTATTTTTAAATTATTATTTAAAAAAAAGTTGTATGACTTATTTCATTATTAGCTTTTCATTGACTCACGAACCACCTGTTCCTATTATTCAATACTCATACTTTACAATGGCCTATCTGTTGAGTTTTTTTTTAATCTTCTCTCTCTGGTGATGAACTTCAGGGCTTTGGCAGTCATGGAAAATATTATGGAATTATAAAATGGGGTTTTACAGGATGTAAAGTTATTGAAATCGTAAAATCTAGATTTTTTATTGAAATTTTTCCCCTATTTATGCTAAGATCTACATGTTTTATCAGTTATATCTTGCTATTGTGTATAATAAATATTTTAATTGTGATGCCCAGTGTTGGGCACTAACACATTACTTAGTAACGCGTTACTGTAATTTGATTACTTTTTTAGTAACAGAGTAATCTAACGTGTTATAATTTTCAAAATAGTAATTAGAGTATAGTTACAAGCCAGGGTCTCTATACATTACTGCTGCGTTAGGTTGCTGACAGAATGCAGTGTTTTATAATCTAGAGATTGTAAAAAGGATGTAGCACATGCACGGTTGAGTCAAGTGCATTCAGTGGATTAGAGACCTTCTCGCAAAAGACCCGACGCAACAAAGTGCGGTGCGGGACAAGATGGTCGAGTGCCAGTGCAGGCAGACCGCCTTGTGTGTGGGATCTGGGAGAATATTTAACCTAATAATTCACGGAACTGCTGCAAAATCGAAATATCTAAACATAAAATATCTCAAACAAATAAATTGTTATTCATCTATTGCACAAAAGCAACATGAACTAATATAAAATATAAATGATCAACAGGCGCAAGTGTATGCAGAATTTCTACTTGGGCTATAACACGTTTTCAGCATTGAGCAATGCAATGCTGAAATTTGCCTGCTCACGAATTCATTATAACACACAAATTGTAGACTTTATGAAATATTCATTATGAATATATTTATTGTGTTAAAACAGAAATTTGTGAGATTGCGATGAACTGAGATGTCTTTTAGAGATTATGAATGCAGCGCTCTTTGCTGGCATTCTGCCAAACCATGCACACAGCAGCTGCTTGCTTTAGTTAAAAATAACAGTGTTCTGTGAATGTTGATGCTTTAATAACAAATATTTATTGGGAGTGTGTGTGCTGGGATTTCATGGAGAAAAAAAGTAAGGTAACTAGTAATGTTACTAATTACTTTTGAAATGAAGTAATCAGAGCAGTAATGTGATTACTTTTAAAAGGAGTAATCAGTAATTTGATTACATTTTCAAAGTAACTTAGAGTCCAATTTTTTAGCTTTTCAAGATTGTTATTTTCTGTGAATCGATCAAATGGGTTGTCAAATAAATCTGAATTATTAATTAATGCATCTGTCCTAATCAAATATGGTGTTTTTTTGTTTTTGTTTTTGTTTTTACGTCCAGAAAGGCCTAAGTACTGGAAGTTAATTACTTGAAAAATGTGGGAACCCTGTCATTTAGATTTTGTTAATAATTTTTATAGCTTATGGTTGGTGTTTTTTGTATTCTAACTTCATAATCCTCTGATGTTGTGTGTTCAGCGTGGAGGAGGCTCGTTTCAGCCAGATGCTATGAAAGTCCAGAGACATTCTCTTCCTTATACATCTCACTCCAGGCATAACCCTGAGAGTAGTAGTTCCTGCTTATTCCAGCAGAGACCTAAAGCATCAGTTAAGACAGGGGAGCGGATCACCCACCATCCTGATCAGAAAAAAGAAAGACTGGAGAATAGAGACCACAAAACCTCCTATTGTAGTAACATGTCCATAAAGAAGGTACAGGTATTTTTGTTGAATAATTTTATGTATGATTTCCACCTTTTTCAAGTGACTATGGATGTCACACATGTTTTCACATATTTTCATTTATTGTTTTACAGAAATCAAGCAACCCTCACCACAAAAATAATCCAGGTAAGAATTATTACCCTTTGTTGTACTTATGATCTTGCCGAGATTTTTATTTCATAACCTTTAAAACTAAGGTGTTTCTCTTTCTATATCAAATACAACTTTTTGCCAGCAGAGGACAGGATGTCCCTGTCTGGAAAGAGAAAAAAGGAGGGTAGTACGGAAAATGAGAAGGAAATGAAACGCCCATGTGTTGATTTCCAACCCTCTACCAGCTCTGCCAAATGTGCTTTCATGAAGGGCAGCAATGAGTTTGTGATAACCATAAAGGAGAAATCCCATAAAATGCTTCCTGCTGCACCAAACAGCAACAACAAACCCAGACTTCTGCCTTACCTCCCCAGTCAGCTGTTTAAACCATGTAAGGACTCAAGCACAGCAAGCGACAAACCTAACTCATTTAAACTCACTAAATCTCCCACGGTTGCAGAGAAAAAAGACGTTATGGTGACACATGCCAACAAAAATCCCAAAGCTCCACCCAGCCAACCGCATTCACGCAAAGTCTCTCCGAAGTCAAGCACAACGTTCGACAGCATCGAGACGCAACTCTTTGCACCAGACTGTTGCTTACCATCGCCCAAAACTCATAATAAAAAAACTAATGCTGAGAGAGAAACTTGGACACAAACAAGCCTCTCTTCCAACCATAAGGAGAGTGTTAAAATTGTCTCGTCCCCCCATCATCTCGATCTAAGGTCACCCTGCATTGCAAAACAAGCCGGTTCATGTAAGATGGAAACGGATGTAAGAATACAGTTGAAAGTGGAGCAGTCACGCAGCCCCAAGGCTGTCATGTCTGTCCCAGCAGTGTCGGTGAATGTAGAAGGATCAAGAGAACAGAAGTGCTGCCCCAAGTGGAAAGATCCCTTAGATATTGAGTTGGGAGACGACTCTGGCGATGAGCTGAGAGAGCACTGCAATATCAGTATGAGCAGCAGCAGCAGTGGTCTTGAAGATGAGCCGCTGCCATCTCTGGAGAAGCTGATGAGTCGGAGAGACCATGTGCCTGTTACTCCCGAAAAAGATGCTTTTTCAGAGCCCAACACACCTGTCTCAAAAGCAGCTGTAAGTTTAAGGATGTTCAGAAAACATGTCATGACCTCATGTGTCATTAATCAGTCTTTGACATGCCTGAATTTCACAAGAACCTGTTTTTTTTTTATATTCACCTGTATTAGTCAGAGGCAGTCAAAACCAAAGCCGTTAGTTATCGAAATACACTGGAGCAGATGCTGCAAGAGAAGGAACAATATCAGAGGTGGGTCTGAAAACCTCATTTGTTTTTTCCCCCAACTTGATTCTCAGCATGACTCATTTTGTGCTTGGCAGCCCTTGGTTTGTTGTAGTGCATTGGATATCAGTGATTGAGAAGTCAAAATCTCAATGTAGACAGCTTTTATTAGTGGTGTTTACCAAGGCAGGCATGGCTATTAAAAGGACAGTTCACCTAAAAATGAAAATTCTGTCATAATTTACTCACACTCATGTTCCAAACCCATAACACAATTATTTTTTTTTTTAAATGAAATCTGGGAGATTTCTGTCTCACCTTTGAAAGTCCACACAAAAATGTTGACACCCGTAGAGATTGTTAAACCAATCAAGTAGTTGAATCCAAGTCTTCCCGAAGAGTCCAGATTGCTCTATAGAATAGATTTTATATAGACTTTTAAATCTGTATATAAATATGTATAAACACTGATCAACACACATACATAGAGAAAATATTTGAGCATTCATTACCATATTTGATCTTCATTTATGTTTTGATAATGGAACAACATGAAGACATGATCAGTCAATTTTGACAGTTTTTTTTTCCATTTTAAACCAGCCTTTATATTGCTTGCATTTAGTATTAGTGACTTTTTTTTAGTATTAGCTGTATAGACTACAGGCATGAATGAGAGTTCAAATTGTGACTTGTGACAATAAAATGACAGAAGAATTGCAGTAATACATAAGGTGGACTCTTTTGACAACACAGTAAGCAACTTGTCAAACATACTAGAACAGTGGTTCTCAACCTTTTGGACTCCAAGGCCCTCCTGTGTCTGTGACAGTAATTGAAGGCCAATATTCTGAGCTCAGGATGAGAATTGCTGCCCTAAAACCAGTGGTAATCTGCTGAAAACTTACAGCTGCAATACTTGTTTACTTCCGAAAATGTAAAACTTTAGTCCTAATTTACCCTTGGTGTATTAATGCCTGGCATTCTGGCTGACAGTATCACTTTGGGTGTGTACAATTGACAGATTGTTGTTTATTCTGACTGTCAGTTTCATAGACCTGTGATTATGCCATGGGAGAATTTGTTGAGACAGATCATGCTGCATTTAGCCGGCAGTCTCGCCCTGATAAATGTCTAATAATTACTTGACACACTTTGTTTTTCATTTGACTACACAGGTCAAAAGAGTTGGAGAGACAATTACTTGAGTCATGTGAAGATGATCTGCTGAATATAGATGAGATTGAGAACAGTGAAAGTAAAGAGGAAGACATCTCACTTGAGCAAAGGTATTTTGTCCATACTGGCTTAACCCTCTCAAGGCAGGCATTGCAGATTTGCAAAAGTAAAGTAACTAAAAACCTTATTACTCCAGATACATAAAATATGTTATAAAAAATTAGTTTACTAAAAACTTTACTAAAGTTACTAAGTTACTATAACTTAATTTGAGCCTGAGAGGGTTAATAGCTGGCTTCATTCTCATAATTTGTCTTTCAAATTATATTAAAGCTTTTTGGATTTTTAAGTAGATTATGGCAGTCAATTTAAATAGTTTGGAGTCTGAATATATGTGATTAAATTTAGTTTGACTTAGGGATGGGCGATATATCGCATGCGATTGTCACATGCATTTGACAAACTGACAAGCTATGCAATATCGCGTTAATTATCGCAGATGAATCGCCTTCAATAATGAACGCGATATTGCGTAGCTTGTCAGTGATCTACGGCTCTGTCTATTAAATGCCGCTCCATGTGAAAGCAGGTTGAACTGGCTCTACTGACGAAATGCGCATGACAATCGGATGCCATATCCCCATACCTAGTTTGTCTATATGTTCATTCTTTTTTTATTTTATGTAGAATTTTGACAGTCTCGTGAATATGTATAATTAATCTAAAAAAAAATGTGTATATATGTTTACTTTTTTTTAGGAAATTTTTGCAAAGGTTTTCGGTTGCCTCATGTGCCATCAGGGATATCCACCCAGGAGAGGAAATATTCCTGCCTGCTAGGTTTGGTCGACTCTTCAACCACCGGACTCTGGACCTGAGGAAGATTACTATGACGCCGCATAACAAATCACAACAAATTATCTTTAAGTAAGACTGTCATGAAATGTGTTTAAATATTATGTCGAATGTCAT
Source organism: Carassius auratus (assembly GCF_003368295.1). Taxonomy (NCBI): domain Eukaryota; kingdom Metazoa; phylum Chordata; class Actinopteri; order Cypriniformes; family Cyprinidae; genus Carassius; species Carassius auratus. The sequence goes on from NC_039280.1 coordinate 13,673,343, forward strand.
ATTGTGCTAATTTTTTAAAAGTAAATAAACAGTAGGGGTGTGCCATATCATACTGTCCACAATAACACAGATATAATTTTTTACATTACAAAAAAAATTTGTAATCTCTCAATATCAATGAACAGCAAAATACAATTCAAACCTTTTGTTGTGTGCACGTCATTTTATCAAGGACTGCTTCTCTAATCTTGGCTTTTATCTTCGTTGGCTTCTAATTTTCTTAATTTGTACTAACAAGCTCTCTGAACCACAACCTGTAAGAAAAATTGATACGTAATGTGTACATTTTCAATTGAGCGCTCAAAATATCTGTTTTTTGTGCTAATATGTGATATATACCTAGTGGAGCTTTAGGTTTCCAGGTGAAGCACAATATTACTTACTGGAATAGTTCTGATAATTCACTGTGAACCCACTATTTCATAAGAATGTGTTGATTAATGTAGACTGACGTTGTTCTAATTACTTAATTTAATAATAAAGAATGTGTGAAGCACACAGACAGACAGACACTTTGCTGCACCGACAGTTATAGGGTTAATACGGGAGAGACGAGCGAGTTATAAGGCTGGTGCTCCTGTGATACAGCTGTTCTTAAAAGTTAAGACAGCATCTTTTGTCTGTTGTTCTTAAAACATTACATATTTTGGTTTACAAACTATTGTTTTAATGGTTAGTCACATTAGCACTCGACTAACGTACCATCCATTATTGTCTTAAGTGTTAACAGTTTAGGAGCTAAACTTTAGCTGTGTGCACGATTCAATTGCATATGTTGTTTTTTTTTGACCTTATAAAAATGGATTGGTGCACTCCATTATAGTTTTATGTAAAAAGGTGCTTTGTCAATGGTAGCGCTGGCTAACTGGTTCGAGGAGATCTCTCTGTGCCAGTCACAACAGACTTGGCCAGCTGACCAATCAGAGCAGAGTAGGCTTAAGAAAGGGAGTGGTTTGCTCTGAACTTGCTAGCAACGAATCGTTTCTAAATCATTGGCAAATGACTCTAATATTAAATGTGTATTCTGAGAAAATAACAATGTTTTCTGACCTTAGATGTATTTAAACCTGTTGTAGGGAACTCAACACAATATTAAGACACTTTAAAATACCATATGACCTCTTTAAGTCACTCTCGCTGTATTTTGACATCATACACCGATCAGTCTGCTTAAAGTCAACAAAGCAAGGCAACTATTGATGCGAGGCAACTGCTACTCAAGTTTTGATAGCATTTTTATTAAATTTTTTATAAGCAGTGAGTGTTTTGGATTTTGAAGGTTTGTTTGGATTGCTGCTGTTTGTTTACATTTGAACTTAAAAAGGTCAGTTTTATTAGGTGACAATATTGTGCAGGCTTCTGAAGAGTTACAAGGTGAAAATTACTTAAATTAGTTATTGTCAAACTAAAGTGATAAGGAGTTATGTTATACTTTTACTTAAGATTTCCAGGGAAAAAACTACCAAGGCTGCTTTTGTACTTTGCTTACATTTGACTATGTTACTGTGTCACTAATATTGCACTATAATGCTGCTTCTGCTACCTTATGATAATAGATTTACTCTTCAATTGAGGTAGTCTGTCATCAATGACAGAAGCATATTGGAAAAGGATTGAAAATGCCCTTCATTATGTTTGCACTAATAAATGCCACTGCCTGCCAGCTTCAATCACCTATAAAACACTGTTCCATATTTTTTTGTATATCGTCATAAATATCATTATTGCCAATATTCTTGAAATATTGTGATATAATTTTGAGGCTATATCGCCCACCCCTAATAAACTAACTGATTTAATCTTTCCATTTTAGTAATAGATGATACCTGTCTGATGACACCTTGAACTCAATATCAAATGTAGTAGCACAGCGAGTTCACTACTCAAAAAATTAGCAAAATAGGAGATGCATCAGTGATTATTTCTGTTATGTTCATTTGCAATTGGGCTTGGTGTTACACTTTTCAATATGAGTGTTTTGTTTTTGTCCTCTATAGGGCCCGTACTGAGCATGTGCTGTCTCTGATCAGTGCTGGCTTGTTGAGGAAAGCCTACTTTTCTTTCCCTTGTCAGCCTGAGGTTACACGCTGGCTTTTCCAGGTAAAATCACCCTCTTTCCTCATATTTTCTGTCTTGCGAAACACTTTGTGCTTAGTCAGTAACACATGGATGTACTTTACAGTGGGGCAAAAAATATGGACAATTAATCTACAATTAAAATATATATGAACGCTACATGCTTTGATATTTTGCAGTGCTCTGTTTAGGGCCACTGTCTTTGTAGTCTCATGTTGATCTCATCAGCTGTTTATTTTTTTATGAGTTGTTGTAGGTAATATATGTATTTTTAGCATTTCTTTTGTATTGTTATATGGTTTGGGGCTTAAAGTTCTCTGGCGCCATGCCGGATCTCCAGCATGCAGCATTTGGCTGCAGAAAAAAAAGTAATCCTACATAAAAAAAAAAAAGTGTTAATTTCACTTTGGAGTCCTTGAGTTTGCCTACCAATAGTATGAGAGGAGCACAGCATTCACTCTAAACCAAACAAATTTTACTAGCCAATCAGAAATGTTTTGCACTTATAAATACGAGACATGCATAACAGTATCCAATTGCAGAGTCGAAGCACCTGATGAATAGAGGAGCCTGACATGTTGAAAAAAAGTAGCGGAGCTTTGTAAACAGCTCAAAGTAATCATGTCATCTTCATAAGAACGATATGATCTCCAGAACATATTACTGGGATTTTTTAAAAGGTCCTGCTCACATATAATCTCTGAATGGTAACTTACTGGTAATTTACCAGTAAAGACTGTATGTGTTTAAGGGTCTAAACTCTTCCTCTGTATATGCGGTGAATTTGAATTGCTCATCATTCATCTGGGAAAACAGTAGGCATTATCCCACTAGATTTGTAACGTAAATAATTTATAAACCTTTGCCAACACAGGAGAATACATCAACCTGTTTCTAAATGTGCCATTTATTGGATGTTTATTGAGTTTACATGTGGCCAGATATTATAATTTTATGGATTTAAATATTGTTTAATCACGCTGTAAAGTTAAATGTCACCAGGCCGTTGGCGCCCTCTGCAGGTATTTGTTATAATACATTATGTACTTACGTTGGTTATGTTCATATTATGTATAGCAGTGTTTCTCAAACCTCTCCATGAAGTACCCCCATCACTGCACGGTTAGTATGTCTCCCTTTATCTGACACACACACTTCAGGTCTTGCAGTCTCCACTAATGAGCTGATGAGTTGAATCAGATGTGATAATCTAGGGAGACATACAAAAGGTGAAGGACTGGGGGTACTCTCAATCCGTTTGAATAAGGAAAACAATAACTTTGCCATAGTATCCTTTCAAATGTTAAAGAAAGGATGCCCCACCCCCGGAATAAAGTTCAGGCTCAGGAATTTTTTGTATTTATTTATTTTTTGTTTAAACCCCTGATGGTTGTTATTGACGTTTTAGGTTCTCTGTTCCTATGATATTTATTTGACTCATTGCGTTTTGTTCACACCATCTTATATTCTCTCACGGGAAACCTGTATACCCTTGGGACATTTATGTTTAAACCTGTCAAAACGTATACACTACAGTTGGATTACTTTCATGAGAGTTTATGCTTTTAGTACCCCAACATGCATACAACTTTGTAGACTCAACTCATTTGGTCCAGTAGCCAAGATGTATATATAGCTAATAACTATAATGCTTTTTCAGATGATGTCAGTTTACCCAAACCCAATTATTTCCTCACACATCATGCAGTCCTTGCAAACCATTGCTCTGTCTGCTGCTCAACACATAGGTATGCCTTAAAGACCTCATACTGGCCAAATATGCTGTTCCTGGACAACTGATAAAGCACTAAAATTGACTGTTGTGTTATAGTTGAACACCAGAGCCAAAGTTTTAAAGTGTGGGTACCCTCTGTACGTGACATCACCCTGGTTTTCCTGAACATGGGGGCATCATTCATCAGTCTGTTCCCTCTTGAGGCTCTGCAACCCCCTTTTACTGAAGGAGACCTTTTGTGAGTTTTTCTCCCGCAGTCTGCAGCATTTTACTTCTATACCAGTCATATGTTTTTATCATTCAGCATATTTGACATAAGCCATGATTATACTACAAATGCTTCATAAAAATGCATATATATGTGTTGGCAGAGAGAGCTTTCAGTTGGAAGAAACCAGCCAAGACCGAGTGATATCTGACATGAAAGACAATGGCACTTTACTGACACATAATTTGGAGAGTGTTCTCAACGTAAGATGAGTATTTTTATAATGTGTTTGTCATGTTTTGTGTAGTAGGCTATTTTTCATTTGTTTAACTGTAATTTAACTTTAAATCAGTGCTGTTAAGCAATTAATCACGATTAATCGCATCCAAAACCTTTTGTTTACATAATATATATGTGTGTACTGTATATATTTATTATGTATACATAAATACACACAAATGCATGTATATATTTCAGTTTTTTTTCAATATATTAAATGTTTATATACAGTCTTGTTCAAAATAATAGCAGTACAATGTGACTAACCAGAATAATCAAGGTTTTTAGTATATTTTTTATTGCTACGTGGCAAACAAGTTACCAGTAGGTTCAGTAGATTGTCAGAAAACAAACAAGACCCAGCATTCATGATATGCACGCTCTTAAGGCTGTGCAATTGGGCAATTAGTTGAAAGGGGTGTGTTCAAAAAAATAGCAGTGTCTACCTTTGACTGTACAAACTCAAAACTATTTTGTACAAACATTTTTTTTTCTGGGATTTAGCAATCCTGTGAATCACTGAACTAATATTTAGTTGTATGACCACAGTTTTTTAAAACTGCTTGACATCTTTGTGGCATGGAGTCAACCAACTTGTGGCACCTCTCAGCTGTTATTCCACTCCATGATTCTTTAACAACATTCCACAATTCATTCACATTTCTTGGTTTTGCTTCAGAAACAGCATTTTTGATATCACCCCACAAGTTCTCAATTGGATTAAGGTCTGGAGATTGGGCTGGCCACTCCATAACATTAATTTTGTTGGTTTGGAACCAAGACTTTGCCCGTTTACTAGTGTGTTTTGGGTCATTGTCTTGTTGAAACAACCATTTCAAGGGCATGTCCTCTTCAGCATAGGGCAACATGACCTCTTCAAGTATTTTAACATATGCAAACTGATCCATGATCCCTGGTATGCGATAAATAGGCCCAACACCATAGTAGGAGAAACATGCCCATATCATGATGCTTGCACCTCCATGCTTCACTGTCTTCACTGTGTACTGTGGCTTGAATTCAGAGTTTGGGGGTCGTCTCACAAACTGCCTGTGGCCCTTGGACCCAAAAAGAACAATTTTACTCTCATCAGTCCACAAAATGTTCCTCCATTTCTCTTTAGGCCAGTTGATGTGTTCTTTGGCAAATTGTAACCTCTTCTGCACATGCCTTTTTTTTAACAGAGGGACTTTGCGGGGGATTCTTGAAAATAGATTAGCTTCACACAGACGTCTTCTAACTGTCACAGTACTTACAGGTAACTCCAGACTGTCTTTGATCATCCTGGAGGTGATCATTGGCTGAGCCTTTGCCATTCTGGTTATTCTTCTATCCATTTTGATGGTTGCCTTCCGTTTTCTTCCACGTCTATCTGGTTTTGCTCTCCATTTTAAGGCATTGGAGATCATTTTAGCTGAACAGCCTATCATTTTTTGCACCTCTTTATAGGTTTTCCCCTCTCTAATCAACTTTTTAATCAAAGTACGCTGTTCTTCTGAACAATGTCTTGAACGACCCATTTTCCTCAGCTTTCAAATGCATGTTCAACAAGTGTTGGCTTCATCCTTAAATAGGGGCCACCTGATTCACACCTGTTTCTTCACAAAATTGATGACCTCAGTGATTGAATGCCACACTGCTATTTTTTTGAACACACCCCTTTCAACTAATTGCCCAATTGCACAGCCTTAAGAGCGTGCATATCATGAATGCTGGGTCTCATTTGTTTTCTGAGAATCTACTGAACTTACTGGTAACTTGTTTGCCACGTAGCAATAGAAAAATATACGAAAAACCTTGATTATTCTGGTTAGTCACATTGTACTGCTATTATTTTGAACAATACTGTATAATACTAACTATACATGCAAATACGTGTAAATATTTTCAAAATATATACTGTATGTGTGTGCATTTACAGTACAGACCAAAAGTTTGGACACACCTTCTCATTCAAAGAGTTTTCTTTATTTTCATGACTATGAAAATTGTAGATTCACACTGAATGCATCAAAACTATGAATTAACACAGGTGGAATTATATATGGAATTATATACATAACAAAAAAGTGTGAAACAACTGAAATATGTCATATTCTAGGTTCTTCAAAGCAGCCACCTTTTGCTTTGATTACTGCTTTGCACACTATTGGCATTCTCTTGATAAGCTTCAAGAGGTAGTCACCTGAAATGGTCTTCCAACAGTCTTGAAGGAGTTCCCCGAGAGATGCTTAGCAATTGTTGGCCCTTTTGCCTTCTGTCTGCGGTCCAGCTCACCCCTAAACCATCTCGATTGGGTTCAGGTCCGGTGACTGTGGAGTCCAGGTCATCTGGCGCAGCACCCATCACTCTCCTTCTTGGTCAAATAGCCCTTGATGCCTTCAGTGTGACTCTACAATTTTCAGAGTCATGAAAATAAAGAAAACTCTTTGAATGAGAAGGTGTGTCCAAACTTTTGGTCTGTACTGTATTTATACAAAATAAATATATATAGTGCACACACATATATTATGTAATCAAAGACTTCTATTTTGGATGCAATTAATCATATGACAGCACTACTTTAAAAGCAGTAGTAAGAGTCAGTCTATTTTGTGCCTTTATTTATTTATTTTCTTAATTTGTTCAGTACCTCTCCCTGTGTACTACATTGTGTCCGAGAGCATACACTGATGAGGAGCTGGTCTTGCTTCTCACAATGGTGTGTAGAATTGGACTGGAGACTCATTTTCAGCTGCTGCCAACTGGACACTTTAGCATCCTGCTCCAGAATCTGCTTAAAAATATCACACGCTGGGACGAACAGGTCAGGAAGAGTGTTTAATACTCAGGCTACAGCATGTCTACATTAATCCGGATGCATTTGAAAACTGCTTTTTCGTTTTTCAAATGCTCTACGTCCACACTTGCATTTTCAATTATTTTCCAAAAGTCTCATCCAGACTGATACAACAGAAAACTTTCATTTCAATTCGCTTTCATGTTTTGCCGCAAATAGCGATGGCGAGTTAATTTGCTTTCATCTTTGCAGGAGTGTGATATTAAGAGTGTACAAAGTAGCACATCTGTAGCAATAGTGTGAAAGTGCGCATAACGTGCACAATACCAGTATAAACACAGATATCTATTGGTATAATATGCGTCACATGACTAAACTTGCGTCATAGTTTTCAGAAGCCTCCGTTTTCACAGTCCACACTACAACACAAAAACAGCGTTTTCAGAGTTATCCACTTTGGAGAGCGTTTATAAAAAGCTCAGTTTTCCTTGATTAAAACGCAGTCTCAATGGGGACAGAAGGCCAAAACTTAGAAAAAAAAGTTTTCATTTGAAAGCATATAAGTGTGGACATGGGCTCATATTTCTCAAAAATGAGTATTCTGTCATCATTTACTTGCCCTCATGCCATCCCAAACAATTATAATTTTGGTGAAAACAAACTACTTAACTACCCATTAATTATTAGTTTATCATCTTCTCACATTTAACAAGATTTCCCTTTCTTCTGTGTAGATATCTAAAGCTTGTCAGACCCTGACTGATTTGTCAGAAGATCATCACAATCTCAGGAGACTTGTTTATCTTCTTCCAGATAGCAGTCGTGGAAAGTAAGGGAAACCCTGTAATGCAATATAAATATTTATTCTACTATTTTTTTTTTTTTACTTTAAGTGCTCTCTGTAATTTTTCATCTGCTATTTCTTTAACAGGCAATTAAAACGACACCTGAGTGTATCTATCATCTCAAAGCTCTTGAATCACACCTGCACTTATAAACCATCAGGGACAGAGTTTAAGGTGAGAATAATCCATACAATATTAGCAGCTTTTCAGTGTTCAGACAGTTTAGCACTATAGATGCTTTTTGGTTTGTGATGAGAGCAATTATGCAGGTGTATCAACCACTGACTACACTTGGCTGGCCAAGCTTTTGTCAAATCACTTTAATTTTTGTAAAATTTCTTTGTTACTATCACAATTTTTCCAGCTGTCTGAGCTGAAACCTTACCTACCTCAAATGCGTCCCTCGTCCCTACTGAAAGTCCTCAGGTCTGCAAAGAGTGCAGAAGATTGTGATACCAATCTAGACCAACAAGTAAGTAAAAAGTTGGTAAAAGGGCTGAGAGCTATTGGATCATTACTTTTTTAGGGTGCTTTCACACCTGGCGCATTTTTCCGTTACCTGGCACGTTTCCCCCCTTAGCTCAGTTAATTTGGGCATACAGTATGTGAACACGGCAATCACATTCACTTCCACACCAAAACAATCGGTCAGAGATTGCCTGAAAAAGGAAAAAGGTTGGCTTTACTTGATTGAAAATGAACTCTGGGGCTGTTCGGTTGTAGTGAGAAAGAAATCCGATCCAACGGACCAGCGAACCAGGCTATATCCAATGTATGATGGGTAATTATGTAAGTTCTGTGGAAAGCAGTAGACGGACCCGGCGTCCCTATTGTGCATACTATCCACCCAATATGCCCTAAATAGTATTGAAAATTACTAATATCATATAGAATTTAGGATGGATAGTATGCACATTGGGAGGCAGGCGATATCTGTGGGTGAGCACATCTTCGCCATTCAAAATCCACCTTTTCTTTTTATAATGCCGTCTTATTGCTCTTCTTCGTAGTAACTGTTAGGTGCATTTTAAATGTTTTCCAGATGAATCTGGGACTCCTGTTCAAAATTATAAATTAATATAATGACATCTCAAAGTTGTTGTTGTGCCATCTTGACGGATGACCACTATGAGTGGAATTCTGGAAAATTAACCGTGGTACTTTGACCAATGAGAGCACAGTTTAACCGCATGTGACTGTATTTACAATTTTGGTCTGTTTAGAAACTTTTTCAGGTGTGAAAGCACCCTTAATATCCAAGAGTGATACAGTAAAACCACTTGATTGAGTTTAATAAGCTGATAAATGATCTTCTTTCATACAGGCATATTACCTCTGCTACAGCCTTTTGACTTTGACAAATGAAGCCTCCAATTTTGAGTTTTTACCCTCAGCTCAGAGAGTAAGTGTTCAATTTCTCTTTTTATATTATTGTATAGCAAGCAAGGAAATCTTCACTATTTGATTGTATTTTAGGGAATTACAATCCAATTCCAAAACTGTTCTTAAAGTATCTTACTTGTCATTGTTATGCGTTTTTATGTTTGGTCAGACATGTTTTTTCATTCAGTACAATTATTGATGATGGACTTAGAAATAAGAGTTTTGTGGATTGATCAAGAAGAATCGAGATGCTCTTTGAATAGATTTTACAGTTTAGATATAAAGGAGCAGTGTTAATGAATCAGTCACAGAAAGACCCTGTCAGTGGACACAGCCCCACTCTGTCTTCTGGTGCCACGCTCAGCAGCAGGGACCAATTATGAACATAACTAACTTTACTCTTTAGAAAGCAGCTCTTGTGTGAATTGAAGTGAGGGATGATTTTACTGACTAAAAGCATGATAGCATGATGTTTGGGGGGGGTATGCATCTTTTTTTTTTTCATTGTTCATTAAATCTTAAGATCAGTGTCATTCATTCTCAGATTTCTGACAAAATTCTAATCTGTGTATGTCTGTGTTTGTGTGTTTTCTCTGGAATGGCAATCATCTGAATAGACGATTGGTTGATTTTATTAATTGTTTTAATAATTTGGTTTAAAAATGTTTTTGAAAAATTGTGAAATAACAACTACATGAACACAAGGAATGATGAAATATTATATAATTATTTATTTATTAATTATTATTTTTATAGTTTTTAAATACACTAATATTATTAAGTAAGTTATGGTCAATATGGCTAAATAAACCCAACAAGACTTGTCATGTCTTGTATCATCCCAAAGGGACTTATTTTTTATGAAGACTGAAAGACTGTCCATAATCTTACAATTACTTGCAAAACAATGAATATATAATAGACAAATCTTTGAATCGATTTTTAAAATCAGACTTAGTTAGTTAGTTAGTTAGTTAGTAGTACTTTATTGTTCAGCCTAAGCTGAAAATTGATCTTTGGTCTCGCCATACAATCACAAAACAATTAACAATACACAACAAACAATGAATACACCTAGCCATACACACATCCACAATAAAAAAATTCAAATATACATTCCTACCTCTTATTCAAAAGACTTATTGCATTTGGTACTAAGGTTTGTTTATATATTGCTTTCATTGCTTTTGGTGTTCTTTAACGACGACCTGATGGTAATAATTCAAAAACATGATTCAAGGGGTGTGTTGTGTCTCTTGTTATAATCAAAGCTTTTCTCTGAATAGCAATTTGGTATAAGTGAGTGACTGACTTTTGCTTTAATCCTATAATTTTCCCAGCTACTCTTATAATTCTGTCTAATTTAACTTTATTCACAGAAGTAACTCGTCCGAACCACACAGTTATATTATACCCTAAAACACTCTCAATTAAGCCTGTATAAACTCTTTGCAACACAGCTTTGCTCACACAAAATTCTTTCAGTTTCCTTAGCAAGAATAGTCTTTGATTTGCTTTCTTACAAATAAGAGCCACATTATCATAGAAGTTCAATTTACAGTCTATCATGATTCCTAAATACTTAAAAGTCTTCACAATTTCAACAGTTTGATCACATAACATTATTTCTGTTAGAGGCTCTGGATGATTTAAAATCAACTCTTTTGTTTTACTTACATTTATCAATAAAGAACTTTCTTCACACCATTTTTCTAGTTTCAAAACCTGCTCCTCGTACTCAAGATGCACACAGTCTTTCCATAAAAGTGCCACAAGTGCCATATCATCTGCATATTTATATAGTTTGTAATTCTCATGCTGCACTCTTATACCACTTGTATAAACAGAAAATAAAAGGGGTGACAGGACGCATCCTTGGGGTGCCACCGTGTTTAAGGATATAATATCTGATTTGAAACCCCGAGCACAAACTTGCTGTGGTCGATTTTTAAAAAAATTCTTTATCCAATGAACTATTCCCCCATTCACACCTAGAACCAGGAGACGTTCCAAGAGTAAATGTATCTGCATGGTATTAAAGGCAGAGGTGTAATCTATAAAAAGACCACACACATAACCCTTTGCTTGTTGTAAATGGCTAGAAATTGTATCGACCAAAGTGAGCATTGCATCATCTGTTCCTCTTTGTGATTTATATGCAAATTACAGTACATCTAATTGTTCTGATATATATGGTTTTAGATGATAAAACCCATTTCTAATGTAGTTTTTGCCGTGTTAAATCCCAAGTGCACAACAAAAGCTTGCTGCGACAGGTCTAATTTAATCCCTCAATATTGTATGAATAAAGTAAGGCACATCTGACTGTGCCTTAGTCTTTGTCTTGTCAGTATTGTTTCATATCACAATTGTATTACTAAATTAGACTAACTCGAGCCCTCTTTCACTGTCAGGACGATCTGCAGAGTCTTTCTTCTCAGCTGGAGAAGCACATTAAGTGTGACATAAGGGAGAGTGAGAAAATGCTGTATAGGAGCAAGGTAAAGAGCAGCTTCATTCTGTTCTCTGAGAATTCCTCATTCTGTTTATATCAAAAGAGATCCAGATTTTTATTGACAGTGTGATTGGCTTTTCTTCTGTAGGTGAAAGATTTTGTGGCAAGGATATACACCAAGTGGCAGGTGCTTCTAACACGATCAAGACCTCAGGAGGTAATGTAAAAGAATACAGTGAACTGAAGAATACAAGAATACTGTTAACTGATGCTGATAAAAGCTGTTGTCATTTTTGGCTGGCCACATTTTGTTTACAAGTGTTTTTCGGAATTTAAGCAGCATGAGTGATTGAAGGTTCACCGGTATGTGAACTTAACTAATTAAAATTAAAGGTTAATACTTGAGTTTTAGAAGACCAATTCACAATATTAACTAGTTTCATGTTATCATGTATATTATTAGCACATTGGCTGTTTATTACTACTTGTAAAGAACATATTAATGCCGTATTCTGCATGACCATAACAGTAACTACCTTACTGTTAATAAGCAGGAAATCAGGAGTTTGAGGCAAAAGTTGTAGTTAATTGGTTAGTTCACCCAAAAATGAAAATTATGTCATTAATAACTCACCCTTATGCTGTTCCAAACATGTAAGAACTCCTTTTATTTTCGGAACACAGTTTAAGATATTTTAGATTTAGTCCGAGAGCTCTCAGTCCCTCTATTGAAGCTGTGTGTACGGTACACTGTCCATGTCCAGAAAGGTAAGAAAAACATCATCAAAGTAGTCCATGTGACATCAGAGGGTCCGTTAGAATTTTTTGAAGCATTGAAAATACATTTTGGTCCAAAAATAGCAAAAACTATGACTTTATTCAGCATTGTCTTCTCTTCCGTGTCTGTGTGAGAGAGAGTTCAAATCAAAGCAGTCTGGACATCTGGTTCGCAAACGAATCATTCAGTTCACCAAATCAAACTGAATCGTTTTAAACTGTCCGCATCTTTAATACACATTAATTCACAAATGACTTAAGCTGTTAACTTTTTAATGTTGCTGACCCTCCCTCTAAGTTCAAACAAACCAATATCCCGGAGTAATTCATGTACTCAAACAGTACACTGATTGAACTGCTGTGAAGGGAGAACTGAAGATGAACACCGAGCCGACCCAGATAACGAACAAAACATTGACTTGTTCACAAGTCAAGAACCGTTTCTGTCAGACGTGTCCGATTCGAGAACCGAGGAGCTGATGATACTGTGCATGTGTGATTCAGCATGAAGCAGACCGACACACAGAGCGTCTGAACTGAACTGATTCTTTTGGTGATTGATTCTGAACTGATTCTGTGCTAGTGTTATGAGCTTGGGTAAACCGAAGGCTTGAATCAAGGGCAATCATCGCAAATGACGCCATTACGTCAAGCGCAAAAGAACCGGTGAACCGTTTTCTTCAACCGGTTTATTGAATCGAACTGTCCGAAAGAACTACTGGTGATCCGAACACCGATGCAACCGGTTCTTCACTCGTGAACGAGTCAGTCTATTGTTCGTTATCTGGCTCGGCTCTGTGTTCATCTTCACAGTTCAGTCAGTGTACTGTTTGAGTGCATGCATTACTCCGGGATATTGGTTTGTTTGAACTCAGAGGGAGTGTCAGCCACATTTCAAAAAAAGTTAACATCTTAAGTCATTTGTGGATTAATGCGTATTAGAAATGCGAACCGGTTAAAACGATTCAGTTTGATTTGGTGAACTGAATGATTCGTTCGCGAACCGGATATCCAGACTGCTTTGATTTGAACTCTCTCTCACAACAGACACGGAAGAGAAGACAATGCTGAATAAAGTCGTCATTTTTGCTATTTTTGGACCAAAATGTATTTTCGATGCTTCAAAAAATTCCAACTGACCCTCTGATGTCACATGGACTACTTTGATGATGTTTTTCTTACCTTTCTGGACATGGACAGTATACCGTACACACAGCTTCAATAGAGGGACTGAGAGCTCTCGGACTAAATCTAAAATATATTAAACTGTGTTCCGAAGATAAAAGGAGGTCTTACATGTTTGGGACAGCATAAGGGTGAGTTATTAATGACATAATTTTCATTTTTGGGCGAACTAACCCTTTAATAGTAAGAGTTGGTTCCCAAACTAAAGTGTGACACAAGAAGTCAGTCATACGGGTTTGAAACCTGAGGGTGAGTAAGTGATGACTGAATTGTCATTATTGGGTGAACCGTGCTTCAGTAAGCCTCTTGTGCAATTCACAGGGAAAGCTGTATGATTACTGGAAGCCCCCACCAGAGGATGAGGTGTCCAGCTGTCCTCAAGACAAGTCATGCATCAAATCACAAGATAATTCAGAGAGTGCAGAAGAAACTCTGACAGAAGAGTGGAGCGTTGCAGACTCAGATGAAGATGCTGAGAGCAAAGAGGAAGATTGTGAGGAACCTCAGCTTCTGGAGAGTGAGGTGAAGATTGAACGGAATGATGAAGATTGTGTGGAAGACACCAGAGATGTAGAGGAGGAAAAGGATGAGCCAAAGCAACAGATGATGGAACTTGAGGACGATAGAAAGTTTGAACTAATATCTGATGAAGAGCTTTCTGAAACTCATGAAGACTCAGATTGTGAGGAACCTCAGCCTCTGGAGAGTGAGGTGAAGATTGAACAGGGTGATGAAGATTGTGTGGAAGACATCAGTGATGTGGAGAATAAAAAGGATGAGCCAAAGCAACAGATGATGGAACTTGTGGACGATAGAAAGTTTGAACCAATATCTGATGAAGAGCTGTCTGAAACTCATGAAGACTCAGAGTGTGAGGAGCCTCAGCCTCTGGTGAGTGAGGAGAAGACCAAACAGAGTGATGAAGATTGTGTGGAAGACATCAGTGATGTAGAGGAAGAAAAGGATGAGCCAAAGCAACAGATGATGGAACTAGAGGACGATAGAAAGTTTGAACCAATATCTGATGAAGAGCTGTCTGAAACTCATGAAGACTCAGAGTATGAGGAACCTCAGTCTCTGGAGAGTGAAGAGAAGATGAGACGAGATGATGAAGATTGTGTGGAAGACATCGGTGATGTAGACGAGGAAACATTCAAGCCAAAGCAACAGATGATGGAAATAGACGACGATAGAAAGTTTGAACCAATATCTGATGAAGAGCTGTCTGAAACTCATGAAGACTCGGAGTGTGAGGAACCTCAGTCTCTGGAGAGTGAAGAGAAGATCGAACAGGGTGATGAAGATTGTGTGGAAGACATCAGTGATGTAGAGGAGGAAAAGGATGAGCCAAAGCAACCGATGATGGAACTAAAAGATGATAGAAAGTTTGAACCAATATCTGATGAAGAGCTGTCTGAAACTCATGAAGACTCAGAGTATGAGGATGACGAAGATGATCTCATGAACAGAGAAGAAGAGCTTCTAAAAGATGAAGAGCCTCATGAGTAAATCATAAAGTACATACCTGTATAAGAAATCATTGAGGGGTTAGTGATGCTAGAGAACTTGTTAGAGAAAAACAAAGAGCTGTTGGAGATGAAAGAGGAAAAATAAGGAAGGAAGGAGGAGAGGGATGGGTTTGGAGGCGTCTGAGAAAAAACAGAACTATTCTCAGGTCATTTTGAGAGAATTTTACACTGCACCTTTGCCACCATCCATGCATAAATACTATGTGTTTTTTTTTGCATTCCTTAATTGTTATAGAATCGTTCAGTAACACACATCATGCATGTAGTTGTTTACATCTTGTTTATAATATATTTTGTATGTTTTGTGCATTTACCGGTTGTTTTTTTTTTACAAGATTCTTCTTTTTTAGGATATAGGGTGTCTTATTTAATGTTTGGCCTCTGTGTCTCTGAAAAGGAGACCATGAGAACATATTTTTATACCCATATATTTCATAAGTTATTACTTGTATTATCTGGTTAGTGTGCATACTGATAGTTTACAGGATCTACTCTTTATGGTGCTGTCTAATCTATTCAATTTTTTTACTTTTCCAAAAATCTGGGCCATCTTTAACCAGAAAATATTAACAGCAAAAACAAGGGCTTTAATAAGTCAACTTTTTTATGTGGGTTCCAAGGATGTTTAAGCATCTGAGTAGGTTTGAGTACAGAGTGAATATAGTGTGTTTTTATGATTTTGTAAGCAATCCAGTCTTCCTCGAAAAAGACAAAATTGAGAGTGATTTTTGTCATAAAGATTATTTAAAAACTGATTTCTGTATTTCTTAAATAGTGTGAGATAAAATCCTTTGGTTATTTCTATTAAAATAAATACTTGTTCTAATAAAAAAGGTCTGTGTGTGTGTTTCCATTCACACTCCTGACTAGCCTGGTCTTACAAGTGTTTACATCATAATCTTCTCTTCCAAATGGTTGTGGTAATGGAGCAACATGTACGATTTTAAAAAAGAACTCCTATTACATGCGTATTCAAAAATGTGTATTTCGTATTGCGCATTAATCTGTTCCTATTCTGATCTCCATTCTTTCAGCATATTTAACAATGAACAAGATTGCATGTTTTAACAGTGCTCTTTGTTTACAATCACAATTGTGTAAGTGTGCTTTTTCCAATAGATTGCGGAGGAATGCCGTAGCCCAAATGTTTCCCAGGAGCTCAGATGTTTATTTATTTATTTGTTTGCTGTCGGAGCGCAGTGTTTGAGATGGGGAAGTGGCGCAGGAGGGCGTACAGTACCTGTGTCGAGACTCGCGCACACACAGCACAGCGACTATCACAGCTGAGTTCATTCCGCGTCTGCGCTCTGTCTCGCGCTACTTGGCTTTACACTAACTACTAGACGACTTTAAGGCGTTTTTGGGCGATTTGTGACCAAAGACATTTCGGTAAGTAGACCACTTCGATATTGTACACGTTTTCTTATTCTTTTTTGGGATATTAGTTGTCAGTGCACGTCTGTATCTTGATATTGATCATCGCACGAAAGATTTAAGTTCTCTGATAGTTCGGTATGAACAAGTCTATTTTGCATACTGTTGTCTTAAGTTAACATCCTTTAGACTACAAGAAAAAGATTAAATATAATTGAAATGAAATTATAATTTTGCATAGGCGAAACATCAGCGTATATGGCAAGCCACTTTAACATTTATTCCTTAAACTGTTTTTACTAGTACTTTTGAATTATAACGAAGTAAACAAGAAGTATCTTTTAAATTTCAGTTGTGTAAAATAATTACTAATACAAGTAGCCTAACTATTCTTTTTTACTTGATAATCTTTTTTAGTTTTTTTTTTTTTTTGGTAAATATTCAAATATTTGCTTAAATATATGTTCTAGTATTCTTAGTAATAATTTGAAAATAATTATTTATAAACTAGTGTTGAATCTAGTTAAATAGATAGATTACAGTAACTAAGATATATGCAATGGTACATAATAAATAGTTACTAACAATAACACTAAAATAAGTTCCAGCAACAGTTAGAATAGTCAATGTCTGAACCACAAAGTTGCTCTTTCTTACCAGTAAAAATGGAATAGCAATTTGTTACTAGGATTGTAACTATTGGCTATTAAGTATTTTAAGAACTAGCAAATAGGTAGAAGTAATACGTAAAACTAGTAAAACTTGCAAAACATACTAGTTGGAAGTGAAATGTTATTACACCAGTAACATAAAAATAGGTGCTAGTTCATTTTAAGGAAATGCATAAAGGGTGGCTTGCCATACAAAATATAATCTTTCTTTTTCCTGTCAAAAAGCAGTTTATTAAAAGTTAGCCATTAAACTGTGAAAGGCAATGACTGATTTATATTTTAGTCTACTGATACGTGATGTGGAAAAGTGTCAGAAAGATTGTGGACACATCCGTGTTTGAGCAGATTAATGCGCAGAGTATTAGTCACCTTACAGTGAGAATTTCCACTGCAGTTTTTTCCTGGCACAAACACATTTAACTGTCCAAGTTCGATGACATCTGGGAGAAGAAAATCTATGAGTGACGCACCAGAAAACAGAAATGTGCCCAGCAGTAATAATACACAAATTGAAATGTCTAATAATTGTTTCATAAATATGTGAATACCTTATTGATGCATAATTCTGAAAGTCTTATTTAGCTTTTCTGAATTGTTGCTGATATTATGCTATCTTACTTATAATATAAAAATATTAAAACTATAAATTACAAAATATATGCTCTCTCACATGCCTCAACAAAGTTTAATGCAGCTCTTATGCTGCATCATAGATGTGAAGCTGCATTAGAGCTGCATTAAATACTATGGGACGAAGCTGCCTTTTCTACGATTACATTTATTTGAAATTCTGTCTTTAAACAGAATTTGGAGCGTAGTTTCTTAGTTGTGTAAAGATTCCTTTGTTTCATCCTGCCAAATGACTTTTCTGCTCTGTGTACTGCTTGGTTTTATAATTCAACAGAATCTCAATTTTATACTCAACTGAAGGGAAAAAAACAACATCATGTGATTTAGCATCCGGTCATTGACTCACTGTACAATCGGCTACTATCATCGCTTATTCTCAAGGTTCTATGTATGCAAGAATGACATTTTTGTGAAAGACGGCTTTCATAATTAAGCAGTTCTTATTTATAAGCCAAACACTGATTTAGCTGTTGAACTGATATCTTAAACTAACCATAGTGGTCTCTATGAAAAGTTATTTATTTACTTTCTTTGTTCATTGCCTTGTGGTGGAATATTGATGGATCAGGTTTCATTGATCATGAACTAGATGGCAGATGTGCTGTTGAATTTCTGTGGAAGATTATTAGCTTCATTTGTCTAGACTCTCAAAAAGCCTTGAATTGCTACTCTGTTCTTGAATGCTATTTATCCAATGTTTTATAAATGTTTATATGCCAAAATTCTCTGCAGGTCCTTAATGCATGGAATATAGCATATCACTGTCATTCAATTACATCCATGAAATCATGATATAAAGTTAGTGTGCTTGTCAGTGTCATTCTCTTTTTAGGCGACTGACCCTTAAACTCGCATGTAAATGTTCTCAAAGTGACTGACAGCTGGTTAAATATGCATGAAGGGTCTCGTGAGTTGCTTGGAGGAACAGAGCTATCGTTTTCTCTCTGCAGCTGCTCAATTCTTGTCTCTTGATTCAGTCCATCCTACTGTCTGATACCATGAATCCTGTTGTACAGCTCAACACTTTATTTTTAAATCAACTTGCACTGATCTTCCATTGTCTGGAACTGGCTTTAGCCCATCTCTTGAGCTCTGAAACCAGAATAAGAAATAGCAGTGTGTGTTTGAGTGATTTCTGATGTGACCACGCAGCATAAGACCACTGTGCTGATCTGGAGTTGTCACTGTAGGTTACATTTATATGCTTTCATTTGCTATCTTGGTGTTTTGTGCTAAGTGATTTTTCACTGGGAAGATTTGGCCTCTCATGTGTCTGACCTATTCTTTCTTTCTTTATAGTTCTCATTCTCTAGGACATCTGAATTGGCTGAATAATAATACAGCTGATGGTTGTGTAGTTATAATCCTTTAATGGATTTCTTTCATAAACCTCTTACACTTAAACTGGATTCTCGTTTTGCACCAAGCTATTACTCAATCCGTGATGTTCTCTGAGCGGTTCAACAGAAAAGTTATTTGATTCCTGAAACTTTCAGTGATATTTAATACCATATTCTGTCATATCTGCTAATGCTTTGTTGACAGAAAACTTCTTCAGGGGCTGCACAGACATTTTTAAAGTATATTTTAGTGATGAGATATTACTTTTTTATTAAAACTAATAAGGCTTTTTCATCTGTGATTTAAATTTGTCAAAGTGATGTGAGCAGCATGTTGTGCAAAAAGAAAAAATCATAAACAGTTAGGACTAGAAGTGCTAAAAGCAATTGTATTATGTAAAATTAAGAAATATGACAGAATGAGAAATTTTTGCTCAGTAATCAAATGTAAGAAAATGTGTGATGCTGACTGTCATTGACAATTTATTGATTTTCTAAATGATAGTACAATATGTAAACTAATTAATTTATTATTTGTGTAATATACACTATAAACTACAATTCTAATTTATTTCTCAATTCAAAATTCATTTTTTGCATGCAAAAGTGATCAAAAGTGGCAGTAAATATATAAAGTGTTACAAAATAAAAAATAAATTGTTATATTTCATAGCATTTACTATATTTTTGATCAGATAAATACAGCTTTTGCAAGCATAAGTTCTTCTTTCAAAAACTAAACCAAAATAATAATATCAAAGCATAATTGAAATTTTATTTCTTTCAGCTTTGCTTTATAGCATTGTTTCTGTTGTTTGAAAGAACAAAGGGATGCTGATCCGATAACCCTCTCTGGCGCATTACTGCTGGTTCCTGCGCTACAGCAGGTGTGAATTCAAGCATTTGTGAAATCTGTGCATTTATGTTTGAGAGAGTTTGTTTTGGGTGTTTCTTTATACAGAGAGAAAAGGAGTGTAAAAGTTTTGAATGAACGAGAATACAGTGGCCTAGAAAGCCACTGGGAATGTGCTCTCCGAAGAGGAGATAGAGGGGAAAAGAAAACAGTGCTCATCTGGTGCACAAGCTTGTTTAATGGAATGAGGGAGAGAGAGTGTGTTTATCTGAGAGAGGGGGAGAAGTCTGGAGTGTTTACAGAAGAGAGGGGCTGAGTGTGTAAGAGTAATGGACAGAGGGAGGCGAACAGTTGGATGCTCAGGCCACTGTCCTCCTAAATCACATCAGACTCACACACGAGCACAATGACTCTTCCTTTTTAAGAAACAACCATTCTCATACAGGTCAGTCATGTCCATAACACAACAATAGTAAGAATAGTGTCAATATGGAGACAAATTTGATCTAACTGATGCACTAAAAACTTTCCATTAAAAAGGTTTAGATCAAAAGAAGTGAATTCAGTCATGACCACTCTTGGAGTGATAAATTAAACCGGCATTTACTGGCGTGGGCATGAAATATTCATAAGCTTGATTTTAGCAGATGAGAACTGCTGTGCTGCTGCTGAACAAATAAAATAATTAGTTTAGCTTAGTCAAAAATAAACAAGAATGGCTTCTGCAAGAATGTTGCACCCCTTAGCAGATCTCTACAGGTGGTGCTGGGGAGGAGGAGGGGTAACATAAACATTCATAACTCTGCAACGTGCCGATCCTGATTGGCTGGTGCGATGGCTTTGAATGAACCAATTAGCAATTAGTTAGTTTCATGGCTGAAATATTTATTTAGATATCTTTAAAAATTAGATACATGAGATACCAGTGGCTTTCAAAAAGTGCTTTTATTCTGCGTAAGAAGGTCACCCTTTCATAATGGCTGTCATGTTTAATAATACTTCACTTCCCTGATAATGCGATAATACCATAACCCGCTGCTGGGTTTTAATGGCATACAGTAAATGAATCATGGGTGACAGATACACCTGCTTATAACCAGGCCCAGATGAAATCCGTGGACTTTCCTCATGTGATTATTATTATATATTTTATTATTATTATTATTATTTTTGTCAAGCACAAATTGTTTATACATTATGATTCAAATTATTAGGGTTAGAAATACTTAAAGTCTCTCTCTCTCTCTTTTTTTTTTAAACAGTGATAATTTTTTTTCAGCATTCTTTGATGAATAAAAAGTCCTGAAGAATAGTACTTATTTAAAATGTAAATCTTTTGGAACATTATGACTTTGTCTTTTTGATCAATGCATCCTTGCTGAACTAAAGTTGTATTTCTTCAAAAAGAATACCTTTGAAATGTAACTAAACTAATTTCCACTGAAATATCCTTATGTATGCTCCAGAGCAGTATTCTCATGATTTCCAAACATGAACTTAATAACTCTGAAGCATTTCCAGACTAATCCGACCTGCTTTTGATGAGAGAAGGTGAGAGAAGTCAGAGATGAGCTCTGGCTGAGTTTGTGATAGTCCTGAATCTTTTGGATTAGACTATTCAATTTTCCTACATCAATTACCAGTTTATTATTCAATGCAGTCACCTCAGACACAGCTCAGGATTAAAGGCCTGAAAGTTCAGTGTCACTGGATGCGCAGTTGCATCCTTTGATCTTCACTTTGCGTACCACTGAGTGTCCATGTGCTTTGTGCATGTGTCACTCAGTCTTTTTTAAATTTGAATAGAATACTTCATTTCTATTAGATCAACCTTTTAGTGGCAGAGGGTGCACTGGTTTCCCTTTAACATGCCTGCGTTCCTTTGTTCTGTGAGAAACTTGAGAATCTTGATAGTTGGTTGTCCTTGGGCGATCTGGGCAGAGAACCACAGTTAAATGAGAGAAATCTGATTAAGCATCAGAACACGCGCTTCACCTGATCATATGTCAGCTTAACTATGACATCAGCACTTACTAGTTATTTCTGTACCTGTCCTAAACTTCTTGTTTTTTCTTGTTTTGCAGAGTGAAGTGCTTGAGGGAAAGAGATCCATTTTATTTTCGGGTGAAGAAGAGTAAAACAGCAGCATTTGTGCATACCAGAGGAAACGGTCTTAAGAGACGGCGTTATTGACTTCCTGCTCCCTTGAGAGGAGGGGTGAGCGGCAGTCTCGTGGTACTCACCCCTCCTGATAAGACTGCTGATGCTGAAGATGTTGACCAATAGTGCATGGCTATTCCTGCTGTTGGGGTGTGCTGTGTCCACTCTGTGGGGTTACCCATTCAGACCCCCGCTAGACCTGGATGTGACCCCCAGAACTACGGTCCTCTTCAACGGTATGATACACATGTTTTGTTTTTAATTCATTCATTCACATAATACTGAAGAGAGAGATCCACCAATCAGACAAGTCACTGTTACTATGGAAACAAATTATGGCAAAAAGAGCTCTGACCATCCACACCCACAAAGCACTGCTAATATCTCAAACGAGTCTCTCTATCCTCTCAAACTACTATTATACTATATACTATACTTATAACTACTATACTATATCGTATCAGTACAATTTTTTAAAAAGATATTAATATTTTTCAACAAGGATGCTTAAAATTGATCAAATGCGGTGGTTGCAAAACAATTTTGTTTACAAAAAATGTTGTTCTTTTGACCTTTGTTCAAAGAACCTTGGAAAAAATGCATCACACATGCACACACACAGAATTTGCTTCACAGAAATAAATGATAATTTATTAAATTAGAAAAGTTATTTTACATCGTAATAATATTTCATTATATTGCAGTTTTTACTTTATTTCTGATCAAATAAATGCAGCTTTTGTGAACAAATCTTACCAAACTTTTGCTCATAATATGATTGATGGTAGTTGTAAAGTTCAGGTTTTGAGTGGGATTAGTGATGTAGAATATGGTCATGCAGAATATGTGCTTTATAATTACTAATAAACAGCCAATATGTTAATAATAGGCATGCTAAAAAGCAACTAGTTAATAGTTAGAGCTGGTCCCTATTCTAAAGTGTTAGGCTACGGAGCTACAGTTGGTTTAATTCAAGTGTTAGAATGTCCTAATGGAGAATTGTTTGAAATCCCTATGGAGCAAATCATTTAGAAAAATGCTTCCAGAACCAAGACGGCTGAAAAAGTGGGCAGTGACTGTTGCACTCTATATTATGGAATTTTAATACGATAAGCCCCAGCCCATCCTGCAAATAAAGTAAAATTTCTTTACCTGCCCCGCCCCGCCCCGCCCCGCCCCGCCCCGCCCTGCCCTGCCCTGCCCCGCACATCGGGGACATCACGGAAGTTACGTTGCTACTTATACCTTCGTATTATAACCTTATCAAAAATATGATAATATATATTCCAAATATTTAATATAGGCTATAGGGAATTGTACCTAGTTATGGTTAGTTCGTGCATGAATATTTTAGGTGAACGAATTGTTCTCGTTCAAGTAATCCACTGACTCATATTTCTCGTTCACTGAAGTTCCTCCCTCCACAGCAGCGCGCGAGCTCGGCGTTATTAGCACCGCATGCGCAGCTTGTGAACAGCTCTTGTCAAAGAGTTACTCAAAATGGGATGGAGCATGTGATTTGTTGATTGTTGTGAACGAATATGACCTTCACATTTGTGAACGAGTTAAATGAACTGATACATAGTTCATTCGTGAATGAAATGAATGAGAGTATACCAGGTCAGTGAGCCAAGCATATCTCAATCAGAAATCAGCAGATACAAAGCGCAGTTATAGGTGCACATACGCTTGTTTCATATTTAGCATACAGAACATAACTCCACATTTAATCCACGATGTATTAATGTGAATATATTATATATATGAACTGTCTGACCAAACAATTAAAATGTTTAATTATGCAAGAAAACCTTGCACTTTGTTCATCTGACAAACTTATTTATGTGATCATGCACACACTTTAATAAAGCCAAATCAGTTTTTGTCATAAGTAAATACGTTCGTTGACTTAAGACATAACACATAAGACATTCTTTTTCGCCACCTGTTGTGGCGTATTTGTGTATAATATGAAGAAATGGTCACTGAACGAATCAGTGAACGAATCTGAACAAATCATTTGGTGAACGAACTGAAAATCAACGAATCTCTTGAAGGAATCAAAATTTCCACCACTAAATTCTACGCACCATGAATTGATTTTTTTAAATTTTGCTTTTAGTGACCTGCCCCGCAATAAAGTGCATCCACAGGTTATGAGACGACCTGCGCATCACTATACCACAGTACATTTCTGTAAGCATCTCAAGGGTTAATTTTGAAGTAAATAAAAAGGGCTGCTCAGGCAGATGCAGAGTGTGGTTACGTGAGGGGGAGTGGGTTCACAGACTGTTTATGGCTCTGTACTTAATCATTCAGATGTAAGCAGGGCTCTATCACACTCGTTCAGATGACTCGCTGCTTGCCAGCTTGAATTTTGTATATCTCTTCGCTGTTGAACAATAAAACGCCTTTCTCTCCCATCTGTGAAGCAGAGGTGCAGGAGAGAAGGCACTATAAACCAACCCAAGGTTACCTTTATCTCTAGCGCTTAGTTACACAACCGCAGAGAGGTCAGAGGTCTGAGAGACTTGAGGCCTGTGTTGAGTTTAAAAACACGAGTGCAGCGGGTTCACTCTCCAAGACTCGTCCAGGTCAATGCAGAAGACGCTCAAATTTTTTTTAGAGAATGTCATTTTAAAAATAACGTGTCAGATATTGGCATTAGATAACTAATTATGTTAAATATGTGGAAACAATCAAACGATTAATTGCGATGAATCACATTCAAAATAAAAAAATGTATTTACATAATATATGCGTGTGTACTGTGTATATTCATTATGTGTGTATGTGTGTGTATATATATATATATATATATATACACACATACTGTACATACAGTAAATATTTACAAGTATATAATTATATTCATATAATTAATATTATACATAAATATATTTTCTTCGTAAGCTTACACATATACTATATAAGCAAAAACTTTTATTTTGGATGCTATTTAATCATTTGAAAGCACAGTGGAAAGATACATATTATTTACTATTTGTTGGGTTTTTTTTTGATCTTGATGTTTAGATGATACTAGTTGATACAGTTATGCGTTTTTTTGTATTCAAAGTTGAGTTAGATCTATTTGTCCTGAACCAGTTTATTGCTTAAAAAAAAAAAACATTACTCATTCATAACTAGGGTTGGGTATCGAATTCTGGTTTCATTTTAGAATCGGTTCCAAATTTCCAACAACTGAGTATTCGATAAGACGCGTGTATTTCAATTCGGCTTAATGATTCCTGCATTCACATTTTATTGTGATTTAAAATGATTTAAGTGCAGGAATGGAACATCTGACTCACTTTTTGTGTAGAAAGTGAGGTGTAGCACATAGAGCTGCTCAGAAAAAGCCAAGTGGCTGGAGCTCGGGGGCCTCACTGGACTATAATCCATCCCTGCATACATCTCTGACAGATCTTTTCATCAAGTTACTTAGCAGCTTCTGCTGCACTTACAAAAACCATTGAGCTCATCTCTCCTCTCATCATTTCATTTAGCATCCCTGTGCAGGCATGAGCTCAGATTAGCACTGTGAGCGGAAAACGAGATGTCAGTACTTCTGAGTTAATATCAATCCCCTGGTCAGCAACAGGCAAGAGATGAGAGAGTGTAAAAAGGAATACATTAAAATAGGGTTTTTGGGATACTTGGGGCATAAATGAGATAAGACATGACTGAAGGGAGAATAAACACTTTTTAACCCTAGAATGCATTAAGCAGGATCTTTTTTATCAATAAGAAATTATTTGATATTTCCTTTAAAAATACTTGTCTCTGACACACATTGATATCCGGTTTCTTGGTCACAAAATTGTAAGAAATTATATTTTGTATCACTACCCCAAGACCACATGAAGGAGGTCAAAATGGCCTGTATTCATTTCCTATAATTTTTTTATGTTTTTATCAGTAATAATATTTATTTTCTTAAATGTATTGATTACTTTAACAACTTGATTACTCAAAAATCTGACTTTGTTTTGCTCTAAACCTAGAATGTTATTAAGAAGACACCCTTTGTGTAGTCGTTTTTTTTTTTTTTTTGGATCATGCTTTGTAGGATTAATGTAGTAGTTCTTTATGTAAGTTTGAACTCTCTTACATATATTGCATAAAATATATTTTTTTTAATCAAAAATCTTAAAATAGTCCAAATATTCTCAGTGAAATATTATATAATGACCACTAAAGTGTATAATTAGCTGTTTTTCTAGGCACTTGTCTCTCACAATCTATGCTCACTTTATTCTCACATAATAAAATAATTTAACGTTTTTTATTCAGGAAAATATATATCAAATTGGATATTTTTATATAATAATTTGTATAATTAATTTAAGCATTATTATCATGTTATTTATTACTTACGAGTTTGCCATGAATATAGCCTTTGATGGAATATGACATTAAATTATTATTTTATATAATAAATAATTTAAATGCATTGATATTCTAGAGCTACGGAATATTCTAAATGCATTAATATTTCATACCTATTTATTTATTTATTTGTAAGCACTATGTACAACTACATAAAAACCTTGCAAAATAAACACTTTAGGGAGATAAAAGACCATTATTTACTCTTGTTAAGTTGCTGGGAATTCATTTTCTTGTGCATATTTAATGTGGACTGTATATCTCAAGAACTCCAAGGCTTTAACTACAGAGTGAGTAAGTATCCTAAAACCCCTGATCACCTCTTTCTGTGGCTGCTTAATCATTTATCAGTTCATAGAGCGCTATACTTTATACTTTAGTAACCCTCAGAGACATGAGACAGAGTTGAGATAGTGACAGGCTACCTGAGGGAGGACAGTGTAAATTATATTTGCACTGTATGTATTGTACACCCTAAGCACACTCATTATGCTTCTGTCAAATATCAAAGCTCCCACTGCTGTGAAACTGCGTGAAGCGGCTGGTTTAAACATGACTGTGAACGCAGAGTTCCTCGCTGGTTCTCAGGAGACCTTCACTTGTTTATTTAGCAAATACACAGTCTCTCTCTCTCTCTCTCTCTCTCTCTCTCTCTCTCTCTCTCACACACACACACACACACACACACACATACACACGCATGCACACACATGCACAAGGCCTCTGGGATGACAATCCAAATCATGTTGTGAATGTCATATTGATTAGTTAATTAGCAGTGCAGTTGAGCAGAGGGTGTGTGTGTGTGTGTGTGTGTGCAGACTTGCCTGGACTGGACGGGAGTGTCTTGAGCTACTGTAATGTCAGTTGTAAAGGTCTAATAATAGTCATTCTGCTGTCAGTGCTCAATTGCATATTCACTACATGGCTATGTTGACATCCCCTTCTAATTGACAGGTTGAGCTAGGCCCTCAATTCCAGTGCAGACAGATGTTAATGTTACATTTTAGAGAATGTCATGGAGTTGGGTTTCAGTTGAATGGGATCTAATCTCTTTATCCGTGTTAAAACATCTATTGAAAACAAAAAAGACTATTAATACTAATACTATTAATGGTTAGCTGTGTTGTTTGAGTGTCCACGTCCTTTTGACCGTATTGTACAATTGCATATTACATATTTGAACCAGAACTAAAAAAAGTAAATAAATGATAAAAAAAATAAACAGATGTTTTTTTCTATCTCTCTTATAGTCCCCAGGGCCCGTATTCACAAAACATCTTAAGGCTAAAAGTAGCTCATAACTTACAGATTTAGGAGAAAATCTTCAACAAACAAACAAAAAATGTTGTCTAAATTCTTACTCTAAGAGTATTTCACAAAGCATTTTAGCACCAAATCTAGCTCCGAAAAGTGTGAAACATTAGGAGTAGAGAAGAGGACTCCTAAGTCACTAAGATCAAGCCACAAACTATCCTAAAATGACTGTTGCCGGCAATCTGCCTCTAAATGTATACATTTTTAGAAAGATTTGGTATATTGCCTTAATTGCAGGGGTATTTTGACTGTTGTACAAGAAGTTGTTTACAAGAAGAGGCTAACAATTACATATGCATATAAGAGGCTGACAATTAGCTGAACATATAATTGTTTAATTAGTGACTTTTAGCCTGCATTTTAAAATATTTATTTGAATGTGGCAATTAACATTTTTATTTATAAACCTTTATTTGAGTGTGGCAACATAAAATCGTGCTCTACGATATTTCTATGTATAAATCTCTGACAGAGCCTGCCCCTATCAGCCAATTACTGCGGGCATAGTTAGTAAGCATGCATGCTGACATAATCCTTAGCAACTACATTTTCATTTCTTAAAGAAAAATCCAAACTTTTGAACAGTGATGTATTTTGTATGGCAGTGCATGACGAACGCAATCTGCTACAGTCACTTAAGCTTTCCTGTAGTGCTGAGTCATTTTAGTGGGCTGTTGCTTCACCTTACCTGTATCAATGGTTGGATTAAACTTTATCCAGAGAACAGGAAATGCTGGTATTGTTCTCTATTGCTTCATTGTTACTTCACAATGGATCTTATACCAGACTGAAAAACAGGAATTTGTGATAAAAGAAGCAGGAGAGTGTATCAGCTGTCTTTGTTCTGAGATAGGACCAGAGATTTAATCGCTATACTGAATGTTAGAATAACAACTTAAATCCTTGTTTATGAAGACATTTACACCATTTTAATTTTATTCCCAGAATAATTGTTCTTATACATTCTTAGAAAAACAAACACTACGGAGTTTGCATTGTACAGTGAAGTCAGAGAGTAATAGCACGGTAGTGAATGATTACAATATTTGTAAAGCAATGTAAATATAGGGGAGTGAATCGTAATGCCATCAGTTCAACCCCTTCAAATAGGCTCTGCGATGTTTAGTTGTTAGCTTGTGTTTTATGGATTTGGTCTTTTTATTTTAAATGTATTTATACTTCCTGTAATTGCATGGGGAAGGACATGGCAATTAAATTTGATTGCCACAGTAAATTAATCTACAATGTATATAAACATCTGGGATTGTATATTAGTATCAATGCGGAAAAACAACAGCACACTTTGTACTTGGCATTTATTTACATATATTACAGAATAAATTGTGGATTTTTCCATGTTATAGAACAATATGGGATATTTAAAGTTTGAGTCATAGAATACTGTCATGGCACTTGTATACAAAACCGTAGTATTAGTATGGTATCATATCCCAAAACATTTTTTTTTTAAACAGAACTGCCTTGAGAATCCCAATGTTGTTGAAGTTGAAGCCAAAACCTATTTCCAACGTACTGTGTCTTTAGTTTGCCAGTGTTTCATTGACTTCTATCCGTTCCTTGTAGGATCCCATGATCATCTTGAACACACAACCATTAGTGCAGCTTTAAATCCTGAGGAGCTCTATTTGAGCAATCATAAAAACAAGTAATTCTGGTTCGGGGAAATGATTGCACGTCTCCGCTGCACTGCCATGTGCCTGAGAATGACAAGCACGCTTGTGTCTGTGTAATAGCAGGCCTGGAGAGGATGGGTGTTGTTTCATTCTGGCCCAGCTAGAGCCATTTGAACACATCTCTTGACATTCGTTTGAAGTTCAAAGCTGCTCTGCTCACCCCAACGAGGGATATCGTGCAGGTCTCTGTGTTATGTGCTTGTGAACCTTTGTTCTGTTTGAATAACCTTGTAATATGTTTACCATTTTGAACTGCTGTTTGTGATGAATCTGATGCCAAGTGGAAAAGTACAAGGTACAGTGTCAGTATGACAGTGTAAAAAATGATATGTTCATGGGAATGCATGTTTGACTGTGTGTATGTATTGTTTATTCCAGTGTGGCCGGACTAATAATGTGCTCAAGTCTTGGCCCTGTTCGGCTCTGTTGGGTTTAAGATCGACCCTGTGCTTCTGACCCACTGAAGAGTGAAGCCTGAATCATTTCTGGAGTACTGTGGGAAACATTGTGATCTGATGGTGTATGTCTGAGTGGATCAATCTGTTCTGTTAACATTGTAGGCTCTGTTCTTGGGATGAAGGGTGAAGATGTTGAGAGGAAAGATGACAGCATTGGAAACGAGCACAGAGGGATCTTTCTGCTGTTATACTTTGAGACAGCGGATTAGACTCTTAGGCTTTTCTTAAGGTTCATGAAATTGGTTTGATAAATATAATCTTCCAGTCTCATGACCTCTTGCATACTAATTATTATTTTATAATTATTTTCAGCCAAAGCAGAGCTTACAAGCTGTGCCATAAGCACAACTGACATTGAAAAGGAATAAGCTAATATTTAGAATAATGGTAACCGTTATTATTATTATTACTGTATTACCCTCACCTTAATGGGTCAAATATTGGCTTCTTAACTGTCAAGTTAAGGCAAGCCATTTTTATTGGTGGACATATGAATAATGCTATTTCCAGCCATCAAAGTGTGCAGATCATATCTTGAATGAGTAAAGCCAGAAATCTAGGGTTTGTGAAATTCAAATTAAATGTCAAATCAAGAAAAAAATCTGATAGCAATAAATTGTGCTCAAGTCGTGCAAACAAAAGAAATTGGTAGTTTTCTCTGTTTAATGCTAATGCACATTCTAAAGTAAACAAAAGCCAAATGGCTCTCTTAACTATAAAAACCCATTAATACTAAAATAAAAAAATATAGTCAAAGTCCTTTTAAGACAAGTCATATCACTCGTTGGCCATCTTTGAAATGCCTCTCTGGCATCCTAGTGCAGCTCCCGTCTCTCTGAATGGGGAAACATCAAATTCTCCATAACTGTTCACTAAGCGTACGATTAAATTTCATATTTTGAAATCAACAAAGAAATATGACAACATCTGTGTCATAAATGTTATTACTTTTGCTCAAATAGCATTATAAAAAGCTTTTTTTCAGACTAGATCAGCCAGTGCACATGCGCAGTCATAAGACCACGTCTCAGAACGCTGACAGTTTCTATAGCAACTGGGACGCTTCTAACGCAGCTGCAGTGATGCGATGACTTTACCGATTAGCGATTGGCTCGTTCATTCAGATGGTGGGGCTTCCTGTGATTGAGCGGCCATATTGAGCGTTGCATTTCTCTCCATTCAAAACTATACGAGTGACATGTCTTGGGTCTTCTAGAGTCTTTGTTATAGTTTATAAGCATCCACACTAATGAACAATAACATTCTGTTTATTATAAGTACTGCGGACCTGTTTCCTGCCACATTAAATGCTCATGCTGTCAATGTTTTTATCATTTATCAGCTGAAAAAAGGTTCTGAAACGATATCCTACCTTTGTGTTGTTGTTGTTAAAGTTGTGCTGTGAACGTCACTATCTCTCTTAAAGGGATAGTTCACCCAAAAATGAAAATTCTTTAATAGTATGGAAAAAATACAATGGAAGTCACTGGCTAATGTCAACTGTTTGCTTACCAATACCAGCATTCTTCAAAATACATTATTTTTATGTTTAGCAAAAGAAAGAAGCCCATACAAGTTTGGAAAAACTTTAGGTTGAGTAAATGATGACAGATTTTTTATTTTTGGGACCATCCTTGAATTATACATGTCTTTATCATGGTCCAGTTATCACCTGACGACAAAAAGAAATGTTTCTCCATTGAGAACCAATCTTAGTTAGTGAGTTGAGTTGATGTTTTTGGACAGATTTAATGAAGATGATTTGATTGTTAATAATATAATTTGTTTGTTGTTAAGAGATGAAAGATCTCAAAGTAGATCATCATTCCTAACACACCCCGAGCACAAAAACAAAAGAGCAAATGAATGAGACTGCCTGAGTATTAGAGAAAGGTTAATCAAGTCTATTGAGCATGTGTGTGTGAGAGAGAGCAGGAAGCATTAAGGAAATGCAGACGTTTCTGCATGTTTGCGAAACACAGCAGCGCTGTGTCAGCAGGGAGTCACAGGGCACCTTAATTATCTTCTTTTTCAGTTTCCGTCTGTCTCTGGTATACGCTGTCCCTGCAGCTCGCTCCCCTCTGTCTCTCCGTAGCTGTGTTTGTCAGCTCTGCTGTCATTGTAGCGCTCTGGGTCTTCAGCCAAATCTGGCTGCGCAGCATAACCTGTCCTGTCCCTGCATGCATTGCTGCCACGCACTGCTGCCTACACAAGTGGAGACGTGTGACCTGTGCATGGGCTGCGTGTTGATGTTTTTCATGTTACATACCATACAGCACGTGTCATGCGCACATTATCACAGTAGTGCGATCCACAAAACACTATTGAGCAAACAAGAAACCAGTCATGTTTGTTTGTGCATCAGCTCACCTTTGTGCTAAAAGGGCTTTCTGCCTCCTACGCTCATTATGGAATGAGTGATGACTGTCTTCTACTACTTAGAGTAATTATATGTACACAATACGTACCATAAACATATAAAGTGCCAGTTCAACTTCTATATTCTTTTATTATAAATTTTACACATTAGTTAATGTTTGTAAGCAGACAACCTGTGTCAAACTCAGAATCACTAGCGTTTTATATATACACGGACTCACTGACACAGAAAACAGTACATCTTCACAACACCAAGCACCCACAGAACTTTAGTGAAGTGTTTACGGATCCTTTTATGGATAAAGTATTTCTTTAACTGGTCTGTCTTGTGTGTTTCAGGGCTGTTGGGCCTGAGGCGATTCAGAGGCTCGACACTGAACTACAGTTTGTTGCTGCTAGAGGAGGAGGCAGGGCTGTTGTACGTGGGAGCGAGAGGGGCTTTATATGCCCTGCAGGCTAGTGACATCTCCAGCAGCTCTCTGCAGACTGTACGTACTGACAAATCAGCACTTAATTACAGAGCTTGCCAGGCAGAACTGTATTGATATTCCTGAAATATCCTATTTTTATTCTTCTTCCGAGCCACAATTTTCTGCAATTAATTCAGCAAAAAAACGCTCAAGATGCAGACTCCACTCAAATGTTATGTGAATAATTTCACTGTTATGTGTCATCTATTTTGGGCTTATGCAAATGCAATACTTTTTGAAAAATGCAGATATTTGAAAATATCTGCGACGTACAAAGTAAAAGGACATTCACGCAGGAAATGGAATAAAACAGCATTATTAAAGAAAATAATACTTATACTTTTGATTAAAAGTCATAGTAAAGAGATTTGTAATGTTTCAAAATAATTCCATTTTTAAATAAATGCTGTTCTTTTGAACTTTGTATTCATCCAATTAAATGATAAAAAATTATAATTTTTTAAAGATAAAAGTCATTTATTACTAAATTATTCAAATTATGAATTATTTTGGTTTTCTTTCTTTTTTTTATTTGCATACCGAATTGCGATTTATGTGATTATTTTGTAATATATATATAGAGAAAGAGAGAGAGCAAAGAAAAAAAAAGAGCAAATTATGTGTTGCGGTATCCAATAATAAGTTTAAAACTTAGAATATTCCTTGAGGAAATATAAATATGGTGTATTTTGTTTTAACATTTGTTTCTTTTTATATATCACTAAAGTTGCTTTATTTATATATATATATATATATATATATATATATATATATATATATATATATATATATATATATATGTATATATTTTGTAGATTCTTTCCTCCTGAGAATTCAGATTTTGTTTCACTATTGTGTTTCAACTACTGTGCATAGTGATTTAATGTGAGAGTTGTTTACAAACACCAGTTGGTACAATATAGTACTGCAAACTGGAGCATTTTTACAAGTCTTGACAGTTCAAGAATTCTTGCTAATCTTGTACTCGGACAGATTGACTGGGAGGCATCAGATGATCAGAAACAGCAATGCTTGAACAAAGGGAAAGATAACAAGGTAAGTCACGATCTCCATCTTTTGTGTTATCATCTCTAGTTCACATACTGACGTAGACGTCTTCCCCCTTACAGACAGAATGCTTCAACCACATACGATTCCTACAGAGGTTCAACAGCACACACTTGTACACGTGTGGCACGCATGCTTTCAGCCCTCTGTGTGCATACATTGTAAGTAACTGGGATGTCTCTTAACAAACAAATATTATTTTAGGATGAGGACCTTCATATATAGGACTAAGTCATTTTATTGTGTTTTCCAGGATGGGAGGGAGTTTAAGATCTCGTCAGCCTTCGAGGAGGGTCGAGAGAAATGTCCATATGACCCCACCAAAGGCTACACTGGCCTGTTAATTGGTATGACATCAATAAATCAATTAACAATATATGTTACGCTCTTAGTTTGTTTCATTAAAAACAATCCCAGTCATATCATCTGTTTCCCTTAGATCAGCAGATGTACACGGCATCTCAGTATGAGTTCCGGAGCTTTCCTGACATCCGACGCAACTCTCCCAATCCCACATTGAGAACAGAAGAGGCTCCAACTCAATGGTTACAGGGTCGGTCTGCTGCAGCACATTTTATTAGTAAAATATTTCATCCCACACCATCAACATTACCTCATGTTTGGATCTCTGAAGTCATAGATGGTTAATAAACCTTAGATTAACACTACAGTGGTGTCCACAAGTCTGAGACCACCATCTAAACTTGGTGTAAAGTTGTAGGAGCATCATTACTCTAATCTTCAGTGTCACATGATCCTTCAGAAATCATTCTAAAATGCTGATTTGCAGTCTTCTGTCTTGTCCCGAACAGAGGCTGATTTTGTGGGCTCGGCGCTGGTGAGGAAGAGTGTGAGTGGCTCAGTGGGAGATGAAGATAAGATTTACTTCTTCTTCACTGAGAAGAGTCAAGAGCTCAGTCCATACTTCAGTCACAGCAGGGTGGCACGGGTCGCCCGTGTGTGTAAGGTACAGAAGATGTCTTCACTCCACACATCACTGCATATGTTCATGTTAATTCTCTTCTGCACCTTAAAGCTGGTTAATTGAAAGTGCCAAAATTATGGGGTAGAAATCCAGACTGGGGTAAACATGCTTTGTATAGTAAAGTGGAACAAAATTTAATCTCTTCGATGAATGCAAATAAACAACAAATGCTTGATTCTATCCACAGTATAATCATGCACAAAAAAGGGAGATGGCAAGACATCGTCCTCATATTTGAGTTCTTAAGAGACATCCATTGCCTTGCACCAGAAAATTGCACGCATACTAAAAAGTTCCTCACCAATGCGTTTTTAGGCTCTAAACAGTTTCATTCTCAGCATTGTAAGGGCTGTGCCCTCAAAATGCTCCTTTATTTGAAGTGTGGTATTCTACAAGTTTCCTAATAGGGTTTTACAGCGACGTTGTTGCCAGGCGTCTCACTCTCTAACGGTTCCCTTCCCACGAGACTCGCCTCACTGTCTCGCTTCTCAACCCATCAGTCTAGCTCTGAACACTTAGATCAAAGTGCCAATTCAAAATGTCTGCAATTTCACATCTTTTCTAGGATGCAACTCTACGGTGTTTATTTACCATCTGATGTTTTTCTGCATTCAGTGTGCTGATTAGTGCATATATGTTAATAGTTTGTTGAAGACACAGTCTTTACGGTCTTAGAGGTCAGGATGTTGGATGTTTACTGCAAAGGAAGTTTTGTTGTTGATAATTGGCCTAGTAGTTGGGGTTAATAGTAATAATAATATTAATATTACACTAGCTGCTAGCAAACGAGTTGAGAATTATGAGTGTATGTATGTGAATTTAGCCTTTTCTTTAAAATCAGTTAAATCCTTCTACTAAATTATAGACTAGTTACACATAATATTTACACTAAATATTTCTATTTTTTTTTAAAGAAATCTCTTATGGTCAATGATACATTTATTTGATCTAAAATAATATTGCAGTATAATTATAAAGGTTGGAAACTGTTCTGCTTGATATTTTTGTGCATGTTTTGCTAAATAGAAAGATCAGAATAGCAGTATTTATTTGAAATAGAGATCATTTGTAACATTATAAATGCATTTACTGTCAGTTTTGACTAACTGAATGCATCCTTGCTTGAATAAAGATAAATAAATGAATATATTCTGAGACAAAAAGTGTACACAAAAGTGGTTTAGATAACATAGACTGAACTGCATTATAAGCCAGTGTATTGAGGCTGGGGCTGGTAAAGTGTGTGAAGCAGGCTGTTTGGACTGAGGGTAAAATCAGCTTCTCTGTGGCAGTTCACACAGCAGGATCACCTTAATGAGTAGATTATTGTTCATTATCCTCATGCTAGAGGGATTAAATGTTGTTAATGCACACTAGCTGACACTGAGCTGAGGGAAAGCCATAATTAAACCCAGTAACTCAGCTGTTGTCAGTAGCAGTCTGTATAAAGACTTAATAAAAGCTTTCTGTTTATTCATACTGGTGTAGTATAGAAATCTTTAGCAGTTTTAAAATATTCAAAGCGATGGATTGAGATTATCGTATCAGTGCCAGTAAATTAAGCTCAGGTTTCATATAACCATACATCTGCTTCTGAATATCATCAGGCTGAGATGATGGCATCATAAATCGACATTCAACTGCCAGTTTTCCTTTTCTACAGTGGAAATTAAAGGCCATAACATTATAGAGACAGTGTTATTACCGGAAACTAAGTAAAGAAAAAAAAGGAAAAGTTGCAAGATGCTTTTGGGTCCCGTCAAAGTTATTCCTCCATGAAGATTTATTCTCCTCTTGGGAGGCAGCATGGAAAATTTACTTGATCCCTTTGACATGATGGGAATCCCTTTAGATACAAAAACCCCCATCCAATTCAGTAAATTTCCCTTTCCCACAGTCACACTGGTGATAATGTTAGCTGCCATCAGCCATGCCTAAAGCAGAGCCAATGATCCATATTAAAGAAATTATAAACTTTCTTCTACTACATTTTGGTACAAATTATAAATATTGATAAAATGTATTAATTTTTTATTTTATTTATTTATTTTATATTTGCTTTAACTGTTTACAAACCCGATTCAAAAAAAGTTGGGACACTATACAAATTGTGAGTAAAAAAAGAATGGAATAATTTACAAATCTCATAAACTTATATTTTATTCACAATAGCATATAGATAACATATCAGATGTTGAAAGTGAAATGTCATGCCAAATATTGTCTCGTTTTAGATTTCATGAGATCTACACATTCCAAAAAAGTTAGGACAAGTAGCAATAAGAGGCAGGAAAAGTTTAATGTACATATAAGGAACAGCTGGAGGACCAATTTGTAACTTATTAGGTCAATTGGCAACATGATTGGGTATAAAAAGAGCCTCTCAGAGTGGCAGTGTCTCTCAGAAGTCAAGATTGGCAGAGGATCACCAATTCCCCCAATTCTGTGGCAAAAAATAGTGGAGCAATATCAGAAAGGAGCAATATCACTACATTGCAAAGAGTTTGAAGTTATCATCATCTACAGTGCATAATGTCATCCAAAGATTCAGAGAATCTGGAACAATCTCTGTGTGTAAGGGTCAAGGCCAGAAAACCATACCGGATGCCCGTGAACTTCGGGCCCTTGGACGGCACTGCATCACATACAGGAATGATACTGTAATGGAAATCACAACATGGGCTCAGGAATACTTCCAGAAAACATTGTCAGTGAAAAATCCACCGTGCCAGGCTAAAACTCCATAGGCAGGGCCCAGGGGCAGCATGGGCATGGCATGGGCAGCTTACACATCTGGAAAGGCATCATCAATGCTGAAAGGTATATCCAAGTTCTAGAACAGCATATGCTCCCATCCAGACATCGTCTCTTTCAGGGAAGACCTTGCATTCTCCAACATGACAATGCCAGACCACATACTGCATCAATTACAACATCATAGCTGCGTAGAAGAAGGATCCGGGTACTGAACTGGCCAGCCTGCAGTCCAGATCTTTCACCCAGAAACATTTGGTGCATCATAAAGAGGAAGATGCGACAAAGAAGACCTAAGACAGATGAGCAACTAGAAACCTGTATTAGGCAAGAATGGGACAACATTCCTGTTCCCAAACTTGAGCAACTTGTCTCCTCAGTCCCCAGACGTTTGCAGACTATTGTAAAAAGAAGAGGAGATGCCACACAGTGGTAAACATGGTCTTGTCCCAACTTTTTTGAGATGTGTTGATGCCATGGAATTTACAACTTATTTTTGCCTTAAAATTATAAATTATTCCAGTTTAAACATTTGATGTCATCTGTGTTGTATTCTGTACAGTGTCCCAACTTTTTTGGAATCAGGTTTGTACTTCCCAAAATTATAGACAAATGTTTATAGACAACTGTTTACTTCCATTTGGTTTTAAATCAATAAAATGGCTTTTAAATCGATACAATAACTTTCAAGATCTGTTGATAATAAAGTTAAACAGCAATATTGTGAAATGTTATTACAATTTAAAATAACTTTTTTTCTATTTTAATATATTTTAAAGTGTAGTTTATCCCTGTAACTGCAAAGCTGAATTTTCAGCATCATTATTCCAATCTTCAGTGTTACATGACCCTTTAGAAATCGTTCTCATATGCAGATTTGCTGCTCAATAAACATTTCTTATTATTATCAGTGTTGAAAACAGTTGTGCTGCTTAACACGTTTGTGGAAACCTTAATATGGTTTCTTTTAGGATTCAATAATGAATTGAAAATTAAGAAATCTTTGGAACATTGTAAATGTCTTTACTTTCACTTTGATCAATTTTATATATTCTTGCTGAA
Source organism: Carassius auratus (assembly GCF_003368295.1). Taxonomy (NCBI): domain Eukaryota; kingdom Metazoa; phylum Chordata; class Actinopteri; order Cypriniformes; family Cyprinidae; genus Carassius; species Carassius auratus. The sequence goes on from NC_039280.1 coordinate 13,712,201, forward strand.
TAAAAATAATAATAGTTTCTTAAAAAAAAAAAAAAAAAAATCTTACTTACACCAGAGTTTTGAACGGCAGTGTACATGTTAGCAAACCTTTCAGATAGATATCTGCTGTTGCATCTTATGATTTCTTTTCAGCTGTTCTCTGTTGTTTCTTCTTGTAGAGAGACAGAGGAGGTCTCCTCACGCTACAGAAGAAGTGGACCTCCTTCCTGAAGGCCCGTCTGGTGTGTTCTCTACCTGACTATGAGTTTCACTTCAACGTGTTGCGGAGTGTGTTTTTTCTGGAGGGCTCTGGCCCTCAGGACTCTGTATTCTATGGCATATTTGGTCTGGAATGGTAAGATGTCTTTTGTACTATCCTTTTTGCATAATTGCCAATTTATCTATTTGCAATAGTGTTTCGATTTCATTGTGGGTGTCAATTACATTAGTTAACTGTCATGATGAAAGTCACTTCTTCTGGTTCTCCTTCTCAGAAGGAGACCATCTTTCTTAAATGATCCTGGCAGTTGTTTGTAGAAGTGTTGTGCTGCCGTGCATTCAGGGTGGCATGCAAATGACGCCTCAGTCGATAGCAGTTAAAGGATTCTGCCAGGGAGCATCGCGTCGTCTCACTGTGATTGGCGGGTTTGTTGAAATTGATTTTGTCTATTAGTAAGTTCATCTGTCAGCCCTGGCTCGCTCTGGACGTGAAAATTGAAAATTGCTGACATGTTCTCTTGCTGCCTGAAGCATAGAGCATTTTTATTCATAAGCAGGTCACATTCGCTCAGAAGATCAGAGAATATGTTCTGGACATGTTATAAAGAGGCCCATGAGCCAAGCTTTGACTAGTCATTGATAAAACTGTTAGATGTTGTACTTTGAAGTTTTGAGGGCCACATTTCTGTTTTTGCCAGCATGACAGTCAAGCAATTTTATTTTATTCAGTCGTTTCCTTTCACACATTTCAGAGCTAAACTGGTTGTAACACATCGGTCACACACACTTAACGTCTGCCGCTTTGACTGACATGACAGTCTTGTCGTCCTGCTGAAACCAGAGGGGCGGTTCTGATGAGCTGCCAGACAATCAATTTGTGGGCTGCGGCTGCCTGTGGGGCAAACCGCAAACATATGAGTAACAGTGATGAATGACAGGGCAGGCAGGACTATTATGTCTATTACGTTAGAAAATAATTAAGAGGCAGAAGGAGAGAACGAGAACGAGACAAGAAGAGACAAATGAAATGAGAATGAGTGCGTCAGCTGAGCTGTGATGGCCTGATCACACTGACCTCTAACAGGGTAAGGTTGAATGACTGTGGTGTCACCATCTCATCAGTTTGGGTGTAAAGTTTACTTTGACGAGGGTGCTTGTTTTCCTGAGTGTTAGGCAATTCTGATTCTGCAATAAAAGACCTTTTCTTCAAGGAAGTGTTCTCACAAAATATAAATTTTTATCATACATTTTATCATACTCATGACCAGTACAATGACCTCTTATACAGTGTCAAAAGATCAAGGGAATTTTAATTTCTCAATTAATGACCCCTTTTCCAGAATGTTAAAGCTGCTTCTTTACATAAAAAGTGAGGCTCCATGAAGATTTATTTTTTTGTGTTAACAATTTTTTTGATTTATTTTTTTACATTTAAAGTATATTATATATTATTTATACAATATATGTTGTCAGTATATAATTAATATGTAGATAAAACTATAATGTACCGGACTGTAATATTCTAACTAAAAATAACTATGTAACAATACACTGATATTGTTCAAATTAGAAAACTTGCAACAACTAATTTTGCAAAGCTTAAAGGGATAGTTCACAAAAAAAAAAAAAAAAAAAAAATCTATCCTTAATTACTCACCCTTATGTCTTTCTGAGAGCTCTCTGACCCTGCATAGACAAAAAGGCAACTGACACGTTCAAGGCCCAAAAAGATTGTTAAAATAGTCCATGTGACACCAGTGGTTCAACTGCTTTTCCACTATCTCCGACATCCGTATACGATTATTGCATTCCAAGCCCTAGTTTCAGTTGTGCAAATCATTCAATTTGGTTTTGAAGCAACTGTTACTGTCACGTTATTAGCAATAGTAAAATGAATGTATAATAATGTATATAGCCAGACAAAGTATATAAATAGTATATAGGCAGACAAAGGTCTTTTTTTATTTTCTGTTATTGTCATTGAATGGAAAAGAGCAGCTTGAACATTCTGCTAAATTTCTCTTTATGTGTTCCATGGAAAAAGAATAATCATATGAGTTTCAAATGACTCTGTGTGAGTATATAGTGACAGAATAGTTATTTCTAGTTGAAATATTCCATTAAGCTACTACTGGAAATGGTACAGTATTGCTGTTTTTTCCCTATAGTTACTTCTAACAAGTGCCCCTTCCTCTTTTTTTCAGTAGGGTTGTATTCATCACTTGAGGAGCTTTGTCAATGTTCCTGTCTCGCCCCCTTCACCCACTCACTGCCATCCCTCACCTCTCCCATGCACTTTTTGATAAATTTATAATCAATTTTTCGTGTTTCCATGGTTACGCAGTGGGCTTATGAGGGTTTTATGCCGGCATGCCAAGACCTTGAGAAACAGTGAGCGCAGCACAGGCTGAGAGGCTCTTCGGATAATAAACCCAAGTGTACAAACTGGAAACTGGATCGACCACAAAGCGCTCACACCTTGGCTGATTCACCACTTTCATGAATGCACCTTCTATTCACAAATTTTCTTTGTGCTCCCTTGAAATATATCTTGAAGAAATGGTTGAGTGTTGGTGTTCACTGTCCCAGCTTTGCCTCAGGGTTTTACTTGAAATCATGTAGTGTTGGATTTCTCTCCTTTGTACTGCTTTGAAAGAGTACTAACCAGTGCTTCTTTTCCAGGAAAAACGTAAAGGCGTCTGCGATCTGCCAGTACTCCATTCTGGATATCCAGTGGGCCTTTGAGGGACCTTATATGGAGAGCAAAGAGGACTCCAGCTCCAAATGGACCCAGTACACAGGGAAGGTGCCCGAACCACGACCCGGCTCGGTATGGCCAACAGTAGACATACTGGATTACAGTAATAATGATCCTCTGTTTCATCTTACACTGGCCTGATTATCCTCATCTCTGAAACACTGCCTTCTTGCTGACTCTGACGGGGAAGCACAAGTCAGCACTTCATAAGTTGAGCTACTAAAGCTCTCTAATCACTGTGTGCTTTACGCACAAGTCTCTGTTTCAGAGAGCACAGCGAGGTACAGGTAGAGCGTCGATCTGGTTTCATCCAGAAATCAGATGCTGATGAGCAATTTTATAGAGTGCACATGGAGAAAATGGGCTTATTTCATCAAAGCGTTTTGCCATGGAGATTAGCAGCAGGCAGAAAATCTTTGATGATTAGCTGCATTATGAATTTTGAATCTGTGATATTGCTAATGAGCGAGTCTGTATGCGAGTAAGCAGCTTTAATTGCTGTTTGGAAGTTTTCAGAAATTTGAATGATTTTTCCTGGCCTATTTTGAGCACTTCCTGAAATCTTTTCTTCTCGAACACTTGAACAGTGTTCGAGTCAGGTAAATGAAATGAGAGTTAAATTATGTCAATTTTCAGTCAAGATGACAAGAATAGTTCAATGTCCTACATTCTCAACAGGTTCTTGTAAATTAGAATGCAATCACACTGTGCCATAAGAACAGAGAATTTCAGACCCTGTATTGTTTGTGTCTGCTGTCCTTTCAATGATGTGAAAATATGGCAGAATTTATGTAGCTATTTTAAGAAAGTAACTTTACTGCACTTTCTCTTCAGTGCATCACAGATCAACTTCGAGCAAAAGGCATCAACTCATCCACCAACCTGCCAGACGATGTCCTTCACTTTGTCCGTCGCCATCCGCTCATGTACAGGCAGATCCTTCCTCAAAAACAGCGCCCCCTGCTGTTTAGGAGGAATGTGGACTACACCAAAATTGCAGTACATAGAGTGATAGGTCTAGACAATCAGATATACCACGTGCTCTTTATTGGGACAGGTAATGCATGTTACAGTGACCTTTCTTTCGCTCTTATCTCTCAAGCACTTGAAGCTTTTATTGAGTGCAGCTGGGTTCTGAATTGTTTTGATGTTTTTCCAGATGAAGGTTGGATGCAAAAGGCTGTGAAGATTAATGGTCAGCTGCACATCATTGAGGAGCTACAGCTGTTTGAGGAACCCCAGCCAGTGGAAAGTATAATCATCTCTGAGAAACAGGTCAGAAATTAACCTGTGCACATCCTGGAAGCTGATTTAAATAAAAATATCTCTAAATCCATCATTACAGCAGGTTGTTCTCATTTTAACGTCTCCAAACCCATTACATTCTGTTTGAATTGATGTATGACTTGAATCTTACTACTTGAACCTTTCAGATGAGTGTGTATGTGGGTTCGCCCACCTCAGTGGTGCAGTTGCCCTTGTCCACATGCAGTAGATACTCCTCGTGCTTTGACTGTGTGATGGCGCGTGATCCCTTCTGTGCTTGGGATGGACTGGAGTGTGTGGAGATTACATCACACAACAGAAGGTATGAGTGTGTGGTCATGAATACTTCTGCTGTCCATTCTTATCATTTTAATTAATTGTTTGCCAGTGTAACTGACATACATCACAGTGTATGTTCTCTGCAAATAGAGCTTATAGCATGACTTTGTTTGTGTATGTCAGGGAACCGCCCACTACAGTGCATCTCGGATAAGTGTCTGCCTCAAAGCTAGTGAACTCTGATCACCGAAACATTAATATATTCATTTTTTATATTAATATATTAATATATTCATATCATTTTGGTTGTCAAACTATTTTTTTTTCTTTGGCCTGCACCAGTGGATATTGAATTTTTAATCATCCAGATTGCACAATTTATATTTATTTTTCATACCGTACATTATAATGTTGTGATGCCTAAATTCACTGGTAAAACCAGTTTTTTTTAATGTTTTATTTTTTATTTAGACAATCTGACATTTATTAGTTAGCGGCCATAATATAAACACAATCAGTATTGGTATTGGTCAGAACTGTAATATCGGTGCATGATAATAACTAATAACTTCTGTCTACAGAGCCAATCTGACACAGGACATTCTGAATGGAAACCAGGGCTGTGATGAATCCACAGCAGATGGTATGAAAGATAATTCTTATAATAGTCAGTGTAACAGTGATGATTCAGTGTTGTTTTAGTATTCAGTGTAATTTATATACTTTTACAGTGTTTATTCATATTTTGAATTAGCTTTCATTCTTATATTTTCAGTTTGATTTTACTTTTAGGATATGTTTTAGTCATTTTGTTGTATGCTTTTGTCATTTTAATTTAGTTTTATTTACATATTAATACATCTAGCAAATTCAACTGTTTATTTCAGTTAGTTGCCATAACCAAATTGCCAAGTGTTTTAGTAATTTTAGGTATTTCATCTAAGACTTGAGTTTTATTTTAGTATTTCAGCTTTATTTGCTATAACAAAAATGATTATTAATAGACTTAATTTCATTAAACAACAAAACTGTAAAGATGTGTTTAAAATTTGTGTAGTCAATGTGTCTTTTAATTCTTAAGTGAGTCATAGCACATGGTAAAAGTCAAATGAAGTAAATATGAGCCATTATCTAAGGTTGTGGGACCACTCCAGTTTTCGAGTGTCCAGTGAATCACTGTTACTGTGGTAATATGATCTAGCTAGCTGACTCTAAATTATTAAAGTGTCGTTATAACTGATGTGTGCATGTCATCGCTCTGTCATAGACCACGTTTTACACCGCTCTCGCTCTGTGATGGCGGGTGATGATGTGCTGCTTCAGTGTGAGCTCAGCTCCAATCTGGCAACCCCTGAGTGGATGTTAAATGGAAAGGAACTGCCGGGTTACGGACTGGACTCTGGTTACCGCGTCGGCACTGACGGCCTCCTGGTCATCGAGGCACGGCCTTTCCAAAGCGGCAACTACTGCTGCTTTGCCCTGGAGAATGGTGTCCATGTTCCTGTGGTGATCTACAACTTGACAGTCCACCAGGACCTTCTCGCACCTCCTCCCATGAAGCCAACAAAGCCACGCTTGACTACAGCGAACTACTGGACCATTCAAACTTCCCCAAGTGACTCCCCGGAGGACTTCCATCCGACCCCAGTGTCTCCTCACTTCGAGTTCCTGTCTATGAGGAACATGAAGGTCATGTACCTGTCCCTAATCACTATCCTAGGAGCCCTATGTTTTGTTCTAACAGTTGTCCTGCTTTATGTGGGGTTCTGTTTGCAAGGTCGGAGGGGTAAATACTCTTTACGGGCCGCAGCTCGCACCGAAAGAAAGCGAGGTGCCCACTTGGAGCTGAAGACCATCTCCAGCAACTGCAACGGGAAACCGGACACTCACGACGGCCTGCTGCAGATCGTCCCTGGAGAAGCAACAACGTCCCCCAACAAAGAGCTTCCTCCTGCGCCACCTCCCCCACCGCCTCCAGAATCAGAGTACGTCAATGGACTCTCTGCCACTTTACCAAGCGTCTTACGCAAGATGAATGGCAACAGCTATGTATTGCTGAGACAGACAGATGGAGACACCACGTCTCCGCTTTATTACTCCTTCACAGAGGAGCTCAACAGGATCCTGGAGAAGAGGAAGCACACGCAGCTGTGCAGTAAACCTGATGAGAGCTCGGTGTGAAATGCGTTTAAACTGCTCAAGTGTTCAAGGGCAGTGTCGTGGTCTATTACCCCTTCTTCACCCAGACTAACTTTAATGGGATGCTAATGAGTAGCCACAGCTGCTTTTATTGGAAGATAAACAAAGCATTGGTATTCCTCTAAAAGGAATGAAATCCCTCTCCGTTTACATTTCAAATGTAGAGCTTGTGACTTTCAACAGACTGAGGAAAGCCCACTGGTCACAAATAGCAAAGAATGGACACATACAATGGAAATTCTACCTCAGCAAACCGTATCGCACAGCTTTTGGCTTATTTCAGCATGCTTGCATTAAATTCAAGTTGGAGTTGGGGATGAATAGTTGGGGACACACAGCAAAGGAAACTTCACAGCAAAAGAGCCCATCTGGGGGAATCAAGTAAATGATTCAGTTACAAACCAGTTGGAAAAAACATTTACAAGGCAGCACTGTAAAAAAGCAACAAGATGAACTCAAATGGAGGTATTTGCAGCAGGATGAAGCAAATTGTGCAAAACTCTATTGATTATCAAAGACTGAATGTCTTTGATATGTCCTTTATTTTAATATTTTCTAATTTATGCCAACACTGACCTTATCAGTAAAAGCTAGAAATAATAAGCATAATTAAAAATAGCAGGGATAACAGACTTTAAAAACCATTAGAAATGCACTTGATGGTACTAATAGTGTAAATATAGCAATTATTGATATTTTCACAGGGTTGGGAACCCAGGAAGATGACAGTATTAACCGCCGCGATGCACTTTTTGGACCGGTGGCATTTGTTTTTCATGAGGTGCTGCCTATTATGACAGATCTGGAGAAGATGAAATGGATTACAAGGACAGGACCTTTGCAATAGATGTGAAAGCGACAATATGAATTGACTCTGAATGCGAGAGGGAAGACTATGTGCACAGTATCTGTTTAACCCTGAGCAATGGACACCTAAATGTGTCTGGATATGTTTGACTTAAGATCTGTTATGTCTCAGATCTGTATGCCTCTTGTAGTACGATAAGTCCACATGCACAAGAACTGACATGATTCCTTTGTCGGAATCCTTCATCGGAATTCTGGAGTCATTGGCTGCTAGGTCTCCATGACAACCACAGAGCAGAGGTAAAGCTGATGCTGACCTTCTTAGATTTATCCTTTTGACATGACCAATTATTACAGCACCTCTTACAGTCAGGTCATACAGTCTTAACAGGGATTAGCGAATTAGCGCAGCGTCTTGAAATTGGGCTTCTGCTGCCAGTAAATAAACTAAATTCAGTTCTAGTCGGGACATGATGAACAATGAGTATTGTGACATGGTGATATTTGGGGGATTAATTATCCCCTACACTTCCAGTAAGTCCATTAAACTGTTGTGTAAATGTTCGTCTTGGAACTGCTCCAACTGCTCCGACTGCCCACACTTGCGTGCAAGAGCATTTTAGCGTATCTCCCACTACTTAAGGGGAGCGAAGCATATGGTTCTGTCTGTTTAGATCAGAATATGCAGATTGCAATGGAGCCAAGTGGAGAACATTAAAGCCACATGTTCAGAAGAGAGCTAAGATGAGCACTGCTGATAGTACAGTTCTCTCTCCTTATGCTTTGTGTTCAGATCGTATTGTTTCCGATTTGTTAAGTAGAGTTGGACTTATTTTATTCTGATGCACTCTAAGAATTAAATTAACGTCATTATTTAAATTAATCCTCATGTCATTATAAACCTGTATCTTGTTATTTTTACACGAAATAAGACATTTTGAAGTATCTTTCTGTGGCTCTTTCTATGCAATGAAACTTTGTTGTGACTAAAAAGGATCAAATACACTTACAAAAAATTCTTCCTCAGAATATTTGTCTTGTTTTCCAGTAGAAATATCTAAACATTATTAAATTAAGGAAGCAAAATGCAAAATGGCATACAATTAAGTGAATTTATGCTTAAAACAATAATTTTTTTTTGTAATAATGTTCTGATATTTCTACTAGAAAACAAGATGAAAATACTAAGTAAGAAAAAAAAATTCTGTGTAGACATACAACTCGTATTTCAACTATTTTAAAGAAGGATTCAAACATTATGTGAGCAGACCTTTCATGATGAATATAGCACACAAGTCATATGGACAAATTTTATTGTGCCTTTATTAATTTTTTGAGCTTGACCTTTTTTATTTCTGACAAATCCGCATGCAAACACCTCCATCATGGTGTCTAATGACAGCAGAACAGATCTGCATACACATCTGACCTCCACTCTCCCAGAGGTTCACAATCTGTGATTAGATGCTTGTCCTCATGCAGCTCATATGGTCTGTTCCAAATGGTCTGTTCCAAATGTTTACATCCCTTGAGTCATATACAGTATTCCTATGAGAAAGGCACTGCAGATTGTTCTAACATGCCAGGACAGGTTTGTGGATGAGAAATATTCCGTCTGCTGTCTGCATTCAAAGTGAATTTAAAGTGCACTAGAGAGAATGAGATCGACTTAGAAAGATCAAAAGAGAGTCTAGAGAATGCATTGAAATAGATTGAGAAATGGTCATTAAGCCTTTTAGTCTCATTTAGAGCAACTACACAGAGCCCTCAGCAGCGCTGTGTCTGATTCCAGATTCAGAAATGGCATATTAATGTGGCTAAATTGCCATTGGTTCTCCTGGGTGTAGTAGCTTAACACAATGCATTAATTTCGGCTGGTTTTTCGCATATTCCATGGCTTCAGAAGACTTAATGTACCACATAAATAGACATATCACCACTTTTATTTTTATTTTTTTATGTTGTGTAATGGCAAGAACTGCATAATGATTTTAGTTTTAGCAAATAATTGCTGCATAAAGGTTTTGAATGACATGAGAGAGAGACAGAATAATGAAAGGATTCCAATTTCTGGGTAAACTAACGAAACACAGAACATTTAGGCGCCAGAAATTTGAGGTTTGTTTTGTTTTGTTTTTTTGTTTTTTTGACAGAGCCCACAGTCTATAGATATAGATATTATAAGACATTTCAGTCCTTGCAAACAATATATCTGCGGCGTAATCCATAACGCATAATGGAGTCGTTGTTGAGGTTTATGGGAGAATTGTTATAGATTGAGTGTGTTACATTTCTATTGTTTATTGTACTAAGCCATTCGCCATTTTCAATATTAATACTTAATGAAAAATTAAAGAGGTTAATGCCCTGTAAAGATGACCGGAAGAGACATATGCTTAATTAGTCCCCTCTGTCATGCATATTTATTCCAGTATACAATATAAATGAAAAATGTTTATTTTATAGCTTTGTACAGTTTTGTGTAGATTTATTTTCGTAATGTTTCGAACTGGGCTTTTCTAAATTGTGGTCGGTTAATGGTGCATGAATATGCATTTTTGAGAACTTAGAAGTTTTGAAAACCAAAAAAGATATGATATATATATATAAACATAATATAAACGTGATGCTGATAATAATAATATAAATAAAAATTTAACCCAAATGACTCCAATACAGCATGTGCTCATTCCATTTCCATTACTACAGTATTGAAATTGTTTCCAGTTGTATATGTGCTGTCACACCACATTCCAACCAAGATGGTATGCTTCCTATTTCTTATTTTGTGTTCAGAAAATATTGTTAAACCTCCTGCAGAGCCGACTATGTCTCAGAGTCACTTCAGTGCACAGTTGTATGCCTCTTCAGTCGTGGGTAGGATTGTGTGGGCTGCCTCTGGAACTGCATTTAATGAAGCTGGTTAGACCTGTGCCTGTCACCATGGTGAAAAACACCATAGAATTATTATCAATTCGCTTCATGTTTAATTCTCTACCGCTCTCTCCATGCAACAAACATTCTCGAATATCCTGATCAATGTTTACATTTTACTGAGTAAACTCTTTTAATAAACAGTATTGATGCTTCTGTTAGTGTCTCTTTACTTTTTGGTATTACATGGAATAAATGCACGAGTCAAGCATATTATTCAAAATGAGGTTAGCACACCTCGCCTGTGTTGACGTGTAGGAGCTACAACAAAACAGGTTATTAGCACTTGATACATCTGGAACAGGTTGATCTGTGGTCAACCGGAATTCACCTACAGACAGAATCTTTTCTCTTTCTTACTGACTTCAGATCTGCTGCAGAGAATGAATTGAAACAAAGCACTCTGTCTATTTATTGTTTTATTAACAATGGGTAATATGCTATAATCTAACTTGGTCTAATGATACCCAACATGCATTAATCTGTCACCATCACACAAAGGTTCAGAATGTTTTTACTGGTCAGTCTTGGAACCAGAGCCAAGGAGAGAAACAAATATCTAAAGAGATCCAAACATTTACGGCATCATAGTAACCCATTATGTCACATGACTACAGAAGGTGCGGTTATGCTGGCCATTATGTTGGTTATCGCCTGGTGGAATGATACAGGATAAGAGAGCGGGAGATAAGCGGTGTTTTTACGTGAGGAGGAGTGTGGTTTTGTGTTGCTGGAGTCTCAAGAAAGTGACCCATTAAGACTGCATTATTCTGTTCTGTACTTTACTAAAAGGTCTCAATGAAAGCATTGCACTCCAGGGACATCCATGGTTTGAATTATGGGGCAAATGAAGATTTGAATCATCTCAAAAAGAAATCGAGCCAAGGTTGAGGTGTCTTAAAAGTAGCCTATGTGCTACATAAACGTATACATCATTGCTACATATAAATAGCTGTTTTAGCTGGGTTTTCAAACGTTTCAGTAACCTCAAAAGTTAAGGTTTGGACTTGTATAGACCTTCAGAGGTTAGACACCATATTGAATTTAGCAGATGACAGTGAGGCCGCGAGGGTTGGTCTTTACAATGGCACACACTGTAAGGTTCGAGGTCACGTAAGCTCACAACTATTAAAACTGTTTCATAGGGATTTTAATAGAGGTATTAAGAAAAAAAAAGTTAACTGGTACGTTGTCAATCGTGCAATCCATTGAATGCACCCTTGAAGCCTTGTTTTCATTCCTGTCAACAATTAAATATGGCGATACCTGTGAGCCTGTGAGGGATGGACTAACAGTCTTAAAAGCACTGTTAAGGGGTCCTAGATTGTGTCATTTTCACAACTCACAACTTTCAAAACTAATTATTATTATTATTATTTTTTTTCAGAAATGATTAATCAGCTGAACAATGATATGTTGTGATGTTAAACAACAGTACAGTCCCTCACAGCCTCGTTTTCATTCCTGTCAAAGATTTGGCTAGATAATGCTAACCTGACTAAGGTCTGTATACATGAAGCACAACTCACACAGAAGCAAAAAGCTTTCATTGTGGTGATTCTGCATAAGCATTAAACCATCTGAAAAATCACACATCTCTAGCAAAATTCATCCCCTGTGAAATTTTGCCAAACAACAACAGATGTGACCGTGAACTATGCATCTTTCCTGGCTAAATGACAGTAAATTTGAGCACATTTTGTTAGTGCTCTTTTATAGTGGTTTGCAAACAGAAATGGTCCCCTTTCTTTTTTGTTTTTAATTTATAGCGACGGTGCTCTGGTTTAGGCTTTATCATAGTCAGACAACACACTGACTAGAGATTAAATGGTATGAAAATCTTTTATAACAATTATAGTGATCAAAATGTTATCAGTAGGCTATTGTCACATTATTGTCAAAATGTGCTGGAAATCTTTTACACACATATATATAAATAAATAAAAAACTTTTTGTTTGCATAAACACTACTTAACATTACCAATGATGTCCAGATTTTATAATACAACATGACATGACATGACATTTTATTTAACACTTACAAAAAGTTTCTAATAAAACTTTTAAAAGGTTTTATAAAAATTGTCAATTTCACATTTCGGCTTTTAAATAAGGAAAAGTGTTAAGTCAAAATGATAACTGATTAATAAATGATTATATGTATTTTATCCGCGTCATAAATAAATCTAAATACCTTAGGGAATTCAAAACTTAGTAATCAAATACTGATGATCAAAATGTGAAACGCTTATACTGACCGTGTGGAATTTTATCATGATTTATCATATTTAATAAATAGGCTATATGAAAACATAAGCTTCTGTTAGACTAATCTCTGACAAACTAATGATTCACTGCTTCTGGACAAACATACCGTATCATTTGTTCTCAGTCACACCATACTATTCAGCTGATAGCATTTATGATGGCACAAACAAAAGAAGTCGAAACCGTGTCACTCGTGATTCATAATGCCCTTTTGCACTTTCCATTTAGGCTACCTTTATTTGCTTGAAAATTGTATAGCTTATCTGTTATGTCACTTCCTTATGACTCACTGTGGTGATCTCCAGCTGTGCATAATACGTTAAAGGTGCCCTGTGTTAAAGGTTGAAGTGCAGTGATCCGTGGTGGAAACCGCTGGAGCGCTAGAATTACTGTAATATGGGGGTTGCCAAGTTATGAAAACAAAAACCCACCCAATTACAACTCAAATCTATGATGTCTATCCACATATCGCGTTTTGAGCGGGGTCCCCGGCACTTTATGTAATAAATATCATGTAATTGGGGTACTTCAACCTGCAGTAACAGTGTTACAGTAGTCCGATTTCACGGGAAAACTGTGGGCTTGGCAACACTGGACCCGTTCAGGTGCACTTCAGGTATCACGGACTCATTAGGCGGTGCTCTGTTGTGCAGGATATTTCCAGGTAACCTCTCTGGGACTGGCAAAACAATGTCTGAAGGCAACCCTGCTGTGCAACATACGGGTTACTAAGCAACAAAACAATGTTTTTTTTTTAAATATCAAATGTCCAGGTGCCGCGGTGAATTGTAGGTGGAGAATTGCAGAAGACTTTTATGCTGATAGTGTAGGAGTAATTGTCTATTCTGTAGGGTTTCCTGTACGAGTTAACTCACCAGTTCATTTCTTGACATGGTTTATATGCATGTCTGGTCTGTAAAGATTTTCCTTTTGTTAACACGTGGCAATAACAAATTACAATATATTGACATTTACTAAGTCTTGCTTTCTCTTTTCATTCTGCCTGTTTGTCTGTGTCAGATGTGTTGTTTGTTTTGCAGGCAACACCCTCAACCAGACGAACAGGCTGTTCATCACGAGATTTTTTTAGTGACATGTACTTTCTCAACTATTTTCAAAAAACATTTTTTTGACACTGCATGGTGCTTGATAAGAATCTGTTACTCCTCTGAAGATGATAGACATGCAGGATCCCCATTACAGTTGCCTTATCATAGCAGCTATAAGGGGGGGGGGGGGGTGTATGAGGAGATGTTTTCAGAAAGGTGCCTTTACATCTCAAAGCATCACATCTCTCATGGGCATTTGGTAATAGAATAGCACTGACTACAATAAATTCCGGGAGACTCTCTCTGCAAAAGTCTCTCCTAACACTGATTTTTTTTTTTTTTTTTTATGAAAATATTGCGCCATCTAGTGGTCATCCGTGTAAGATACAAGAACTGCATGAAACGATTTTAGACGAGTTGTTAATTGATGTATGATTTTTAATCGGGCCTATTTGATCTTACTGATAACGAAAAGATTGTTGTGTCATAACCGTTATACTTATACTATACTAGAATTATTAACATTTGTCATTTTTGAATGAATAATGTCACTGGATCATGTAAAGGAATCACTGAAAGTGAGCATAAAGTTAATGAAATAGTGAAAACTTACCTCTTTTTGAACCGTGTGGTCTCTCCCTCGAATATGTCTCAGCAAATCAGATGCTTCAGCTCCTCAGGGCTGGTGCTGTAAAATTTACATTCAAAAGTTAGATCCTTCTGTTTGTCACTCAGTGCACTGAGTCTGGATCCTTGCAGCAATACAGTTTTCTTGACAAAGTGAGGTACTTATTTTCTTCTAACTTACTTTTCTGCATGAATTCAATCAAGCATCGGAAAGAAAAGAGAAAGAAGTTGTTGTTTTTTCAAAACACAGTGCTCAGACTCTGTTCTGTCTGTAAGGTAAACATGTAAATCTCAGTTTAGAATTAGAATTTTTATTTCACTATTTAATATATTGAATATGTGTGAAAGCAGCTGCAACATCCCATCCCATCGATGTGATCTACTTCCTGTCTCCAGAGAGATCAGACACAAGCTTACTCTTTGAGTTCTGACCACTAATGGAGTAAACTTTAATTGAGTTAGATGATCCTGCTGCAAAAAAACCCCGGTTTAGAGATCATCTCACTGGGTGTTTATCTCTCAGAGGATGTTCCAGAGGGAATTAACCCAGTGAACAATACAGGCATACTCAGTGTGCCAGTGGAAGCAGATAGCAGTGTGTTACAGGCTCAACTGTATAGACCTGTATCAACAGTGCTGTCCTGAAGTAAAGTTCACACAGGATTACTAGAGACCAGTCCAGAGTCAAATACACTGACACCTGCTGGCTTGGTTGAGCTTTAGTCAGGGGCTTGACTGCTATAAATAAAGTGCTTGACTGCTATAAAACCTGTATAAATAAACACATTCTCCGATTTAAGGGTCAGTATGATAATTTTTTTTTCAGTCAAATAATTTCAGTTCAAATAATTTTATTAAACGGGGCGCATTAATTTGATCAAAAGTGACAGTAAAGACGTTTAAGGTCACGGAAGATTTCTGTTTCAGTTGTTTTCAACATTGATAAAAATAATAAATGTTTCTTGAGCAGCAAATCAGCATATTAGAATGATTTCTGAAGGATCACGTGACACTGAAAACTGGAATAATAATGATGAAAGTTCTGCTTTGCATCACAAGAATAAATTACATTTTTTTTTTACAACAGAAACACTCAATACAGTCGCAGTATTTCAGAATATTACTGTATTTTTCCTTCAGTAAATGCAGCCTAAGGGAGCATAATGCATTTTAAATACAATGCAATATTATTTTTATATTTTTAATAAAAAATATATTTTAATAAAGTTAAAATGCATTTTAATGTGTATTTTAATGAATTTTACTTAAAGTGTTAAAATAAAGTAGGCTATTATAATGTATTACAGCTGTGCCTAATGTGATGTAATGCATTATTTTTTTTATTAAGTAAAACATTACAGTACATAATCCATGTATTAAGAAAACTTTTATGATCCATTAAAATTTTTAAAGTATATCGATATTGGAAACAAGGGTAAGACTGAGGGTAAAGGGTTAAAAAATGCTGTTTAAGGCAGATTGTCATTCAGGGAAACCGTCTCTAGGTTACGTATGTAACCCTAGTTCCTCGAAGGAACGAGACGCTGCGTCAATGCGCTTTGGGGAACGCGCCCAGCGTGTGCGACTCTGAATATCATGTGAAATCAGACCAATGGAAGAGCGTGACGTCACCGGAGGAGTGACGTAAGCGACCAGGAAGCTATAAAAGCACGTGCCACGCAGCTGGCGTCAGCTTCGAGTACCAGCAAGCGCTGGCAGGGGTGCCGGGGGTATGGCTCCGAGACGCAGCGTCTCGTTCCCTCAAGGAACTAGGGTTACATACATAACCTAGAGACGTTCCTCTTCAGGAACTCGAGCTGCGTCAATGCGCTTTGGGGAACGAGTACCAACGCCGCCAGACTACCAAACCCCTGCCTAGTGTGTATCCGAATAGCACAGCTTAGGTCAGGAGGACTGAAGCGCCTGGAGTGACTGGCATGTCTAGGCCATAGAATTTGACAAACGTGGAGGGCGTGGACCATCCTGCAGCGTTGCAGATGTCCAGCATGGATACACCTGCTAAGAAGGCCTTGGAGGCCGCCATACCCCGAGTAGAGTGAGCCTTGGCTCCCGACAGCGGGGGACGACCAGAGGACTCATAGGAAGCGTTGATAGCCTCGACTATCCAACGACTAATAGTCTGCTTAGAAGCAGGAAAACCCCTCTTGGGGGGACCGTAGCATACAAGCAATTGATCGGTTTTTCCCCACAGGGCAGCTCTGTGGACGTATGCGTCCAGCGCTCGAACTGGACACATACAATTTAGCTTCACCTGGTCGGGCTACCGAAAGGGAAGAGGACAGAAGGCCTGCAGCACTACAGGTTGTGGTGTAACAGAGGGCACCTTAGGAACATATCCCGCTCGAGGGTATATGAACGCTTTAGTCATGCCTGGTGCAAACTCAAGATAAGTAGGGGCCACAGAGAGGGCCTGAAGGTCTCCTACTCTCTGCAGAGAAGTGATAGCCAACAGAAAGGAGGTTTTAAGTGTGAGATGTCTGTCTGAGATATCTTGAATAGGTTCAAATGGGGGTTTGCACATTGCCTCTAACACCACAACCAAGTCCCACGGGGGAATACGGGACCGTACTGGAGGTTTCAGCCTCCTGCGCCTGCGAGAGTAAGTCTGTCCTGATCGGTATCTCCCACGGAGAGCCGTCGAGGAGCGAGACTAGATCTGAGAACCATACTCGGCCCGGCCAGAACGGGGCTACTAACAACAGACGGACCCCGTCCCGGCGCACTCTCGCCAGAACTCCCAGGAGCAGAGCAATAGGGGGAAATGCGTACAGACTAAGCCTCGGCCAGGTCTGTACCATAGCATCCAGTCCCAGAGGAGCTGGATGAACTAGAGAGAACCAAAGGGGGCATTGTGACGTCTCTTGATATGCAAATAGGTCTACTTGAGCCCTGCCAAATACTCTCCATATCTGCTTCACTACTTCTGGGTGAAGTCTCCATTCCCCAGGCCTCGGCCCCTGCCTCGACAGTATGTCTGCTCCCATATTTTGTTTCTCAGGAATATATACTGCTCTTAATGAGAGGAGTTTGCTCTGGGACCACACCAGGATCTGGTGCGCCAGCTTGTACAAAGGGCGCGAACGCAGACCTCCCTGGTGGTTGATATAAGAGACCACCGATGTGTTGTCGGTGCGCACCAACACATGGTGACCCCTCAGGTCTGGGAGGAAGTGCTTCAGTGCAGGAAAAACTGCTAGCATTTCTAGACAATTGATATGCCATGTTTGAGACCCTCACTGCACCCCAGCCAGTGAGGGATGCATCTGTCGCTAGCGTCACATGGCGACAAAGAGCTCCCAGCACCGGGCCCTGTTTCAAGAATCAAGGTTTCTTCCACATGTCTAAGGCACGTAGGCAGCGCCGCGTGACCTTGATATTGCGAAGTAGATTGCCCCTCGGGGAAAATCCCTTGGTCTTGAGCCACCACTGTAGGGGCCTCATGTACAGCAGGCCAAGAGGTATCACGTTGGAAGCAGCTGCCATCAGACCCAACAATCTCTGAAATTGTTTGACAGTGAGTGACTGGCTTTCTTTGACTCTCTCGACTGAGATGCGGATTGACTCGATGCGAGCAGGGGACAATCGTGCCTTCATCGCGGTCGAATCCCATACTACGCCTAGATAGGTGGTTCTCTGAACCGGAGAAAGCACACTCCTCTTGGCGTTCAGTCTCAAACCCAGCTCCCCCATATGTGCGAGGACGACATCTCGATGCCGAACCGCAGCCTGCTCTGACTGAGCTAAGATCAACCAATCATCGATATATTTGAGAATGCGGATGCCCTGCATGCGCAGGGGAACCAAAGCCGCGTCTACACATTTTGTGAACGTTTGGGGTGAGAGTGCAAGGCCGAAGGGAAGTACTCGATTTTGGTAAGCTTCGCCCCCGAAAGCGAACCTCAGAAACTTCCTGTGTTGTGGAAGGATGGATATGTGAAAATATGCGTCTTTGAGATCTATTGTGACAAAGCAGTCCTCGGACCTGATCTGTGCTACAACATGCTTGATTGTGAGCATTCTGAATTTTGCCCTCTGAAACCCTGGGCTCTTGGCGTCAGGGTTTCTTGGCCGAGGACTTCTTAGCTTCAATAACTGCCCTAAGATCTTGTTTGGGCTGGGAAGTCCTCAGCCGAGAGCGTCGTCCAGGCTCTGTTTTTGGGCCTCGCGGTACGAGGAGCTAGGGTGCGGCTGGGGCATCTCCTGCCCAGATGCCCCAAGGGAGCAATGAGCGTGGAACTTATGGAAGGCCGCCGCTTGCTTGCGGGCCTCCTGAAACCTGTCGACAACAGAATTGACTGTGTCGCCGAACAGGCCAGTCAGCTGGATCGGGGCGTCCATGAGGCAGACCCTGTCCCGCTCTTTCATATCGGACAGGGTCAACCATAAGTGCCTCTCCGCGGCCACCATAGCTGCCATGGACCGCCCAATCGCTCGAGCGGTCTCCTTGGTGGCGTGGAGGGAGAGATCAGCGGTCCTTCTTAGCTCTGATATATCGTGGGACTTGATCTCCTCTCCCTCGTCTAGCTCCTTCAGCAGGTCGGCTTGGTACGCCTGTAACACCGCCATGGTGTGCAGACACGCACCAGCCTGACCTGCAGCCGCATAACCTTTGCCCACCAAAGCCGATGTTGCTCTGAGTGGCTTTGAGGGCAATGCCGGGGCTTTTAGAGATGATGCCACGCCAGGGGCATCGCTCTATAACCGTGCTCTCCCATCCCCACTACGTTCCCATAGTAGTCTGACGAGGGGATGTAGAGACGGGCCGAGAATGGACGTTTCCACTACCTGGCGATCTCTTCATGCAGGCCCCGGCTGGGAGGTGGCCGACTCGTGCGCAGGAAGCGTTCATCGAGCTTGCTTCTCTGCGGTTCAGCTGTTTTCTCGGCGGGCCAATCGATATTTAACTTGGCCACAGCGCGAGTAACCACCTCCAAGAGCTCCTCATACTGCGGCGAGTGGGGTGGCGAATCCCTGTCGAGCGACTCCACGTCAACCTCCTCGGAGGAAGAGAGGCGGAGCGTCCCTGAGTGGAAGGAACCGCTGTGCGTGCTTCTGACTCTAGGTATTGGGTGCCGGATCTGGCAGAAGTGGAAGGAGATAGGGACTGGCCCGTCTCCATTCCTCCATTCCCTCCACCAGATCCACTTGCGAACCCCACGAGTGCAGCCACTGTTCTGCCTCGGCAGAAGCGGGACCAGCACCGCAGGGAACGCTGGCGAATGCCCCTTCCTCGAAGAGGGCCCTCCGGGAACGAAGCAGCCGCACCGACATACGCTCACAGTGCGGGCAGGCAGCCCCCTCGAGAGCCGACTCACCGTGCTTCGAACCCAGGCAAACCACGCAAAGGTTGTGTGTATCCCCACCCGTTATATATCTTGGGCAGGGAGGAACACACAGCCTATAACGCGATTTGGAATCGCCAGTGTCAGTGTGTTTGACTGGCATGTCTAGGAGCTCTTAAACTGGACAGACAACAGTAAATAAGACTCACAGACAAACAGTTTGACATTCAGAGCGCTTGCTGAAAGACGCGAAGCTGACGCCAGCTGCGTGGCACGTGCTTTTATAGCTTCCTGGTCGCTTACGTCACTCCGCCGGTGACGTCACGCTCTTCCATTGGTATGATTTCACACAATATTCAGAGTCGCGCACGCTGGGCGCGTTCCCCAAAGCGCATTGACACAGCTCGAGTTCCTGAAGAGGAACTTGCCTTGAACTCTCCCACTCCAACAGCACTTGAACACTTCAAACCACCAAGCATTGGAGCATGTTCTAGTACACCCCCAAAATGAAATCAAGACTTTGTTAAAGAGCATAATAGGACCCCTTTAAAACAGCTTTTGTCCTAGGTTCATTTGCGCATGTTTTTCAGGTAGCTTTGCATTGCCACAGTTCTTCTGGATTGAGTCTGTCTCAGTTTGTTCTGTTTCTTCATCTAATTCCAGACAGACTGATGATAGTGAGATCAGATCTCTGTGTGGAGCACTGACTGCTGTCAGACTTTTGCAGACAAAAGTCTCTCTGGATTATTACAATTAATGGCAAAATGAGTATTTGGAATGTAAACTGATATTTACTACTGACACACTGCAGAAAAAGATAGAAATTACTAGCTTAAAAACATTTTTTTAGCTTATCATTTTGGCCACCACTGTATATACCTTGAAAAAAGCTTTGAGAAAATACAGATGTATAGACATAGTTATATATGCATATCCACAACTAAATATATATAGTTGTATATATTTGGTTGCATGCCGTGCTTCGGTTCCAAATCAGATAAACTAGTGACTGTTGTTTAGCAGTTTATTCTGTTTCCTCTTGTCCACTCACTGAACCATGTTATCTGAAACATCAGCAGTTTTCAGTAAACAGAGTAACGGTGCTCTGAACACACAAATTAAAAGGTGAAATGATAAAATATAGCAGTTCTGACCCTTGTACAATGCTAAAGACATACTGATTCTCTCTCAATGCTTTATCTTAAAGGGGTCATATGATGCTTTTTTAAAGATCATTATTTTTCGTATTTGGTGTAACAGAATATGTTGACATGCTTTAATGTAAAAAAAAAAAAAAAAAACATTATTTTTCAAATACTGTACATTATTGTAGGTCCTCAGTTGCTCTGATTGGCCAACTGACCCAGTGCATTGTTATTGGCTGAACACCGCAAGCACTCGTCTTAAATGTAACACCCCTTTCCATAATCGTGAGCTTCATCTTTCAAAAATAAATGTAAAGACAGTTAACAATGTCCTTAGTTTTACCATCAGTTCAAGCTTGAAAGAGGAACAGTCACGTGACAGACACAGTGATGAAGCTCGTATGTATTTGCAGTAGACAAGCCACGGACGGTTAAGACAACTGACTCCACTGTGTGACCCTGTCTCTTTTTCTCCCTTTCTCTCACACACACGCACACACAACGCACAAAACTCTGCATTAGAACAGTCAATAGCAAATACTTAAACTAAGAACAAAACATACTTACAGTAGCTGATTTGTAACACTCCAAAGAGAAAGGAAAAACTGAAATCACATCATAAGACCCCTTTAATGTAAATGTCTGCTTGTCTGCTTCACATATGCTTAAGAAATTTGAGCATGACTCTTGTATTATGATCTGAGACACATAATCTCTGTCCCTGGCACAGAGGTTTTCTTTTCTTCATGTGTCATTCTGAACTGAAGCAGGGCCTCACTAATGACACAGTGAGGAATCGAAACCCCACATCTGCTGGAGGCTCAGGAGACAGACTAAGGCATTGTGGGAACGGTTGTAAATACTAGGTAAAATGCATGCTTTGTGTTTGCAGATTTCATTTAGATTTGAGTATTTCAAGATATTAATAATAATTTACTGATTTTTTAAGTCATCCTGCAGCCCCCTAAAAGTTTGCTGAGGTTCTGTAGTTAAGAGCCATTGATGAAACACTGAGATCTTTTGAGAAAACAATCTAAGAAGCAGAAGCCCTGTCAAAAGTCTCAATTTGATCTCATTGTCGTCTAGGGAAAAAACTGATATATTAAAATGAGATTTAAACTTTAAGATTTTTTTTTTCTTATGGAAAATTAGCTTAAAGTGAAAATAGCCTTGATGGGTTTTTAATGCAGCAGTTAAGATCCAACCTGCAGCTGTTTATATCTCAGTATTTCCACATGTCTCGTATCACCCGTACTCCTTCAGTATTACAAATGAAAGCTTTTAAGTGACTGATTGAGACTGCAAGGGTTTGTTTTTCTTCCTGATGAAAGCCCACTGGAGAGAGATGAAGTGGGTGGATAGTGCGAAGAAAAAGAAGTGAACAGCTGCATGTACCGAAGAGTTCTTGGAGTTTTCTTCCCATGTGGATGTACAAACGCCAGGGATGACAAACACACAGCTGTTGAGGGGTTAACCTCAGTTCCCATCCCTGCAGTCACTAAATGAATGTGAGCGCAGTCACGCATATGTTAACTCATAAACACATAAATAACTATGCTAACACATAAGATCCAGTTGTGTTTTGGGTTCACAGCATATTCACCTCCCCACATTCAGAGTTACAGACAGGAAACAAATGCAGCCGGGGCTAAAAGCCATTGCAGACCACTCCACTAAATCAAGAGCATAAGGACATTTCGGGTTAACAGCTCTGACATTGCTTAACAGCTTTTAATGTGTTTTCCTTTATAGATCCCCTACTGGCGATTACATAAGGATCTAGTGAGGGAAAACTCACTGACAATGATCATGTTTGTTTGAGATTTGGGTTGCTTAGGGTAATTTTTAATTAATGAAAAATAATATAACTTTAGAAATGTTATATAAAGTTATATATTTGTTTATTATAATATAATACAGAGCACTTACAACATTAGATTACATTTTTTAATGCAATACATTGTTATGATAATGCAATACATTTGTTAAAATTAGTTAATGAAAATACAACTAATTAGTAAATGTTGAAATCTCCATTAGATTAATGCTTTATACATATTTTTCTTTGTTCATTTGTGTTTTCTAATGTATTTTTACTAATGTTAACAAATGGAACCTTATTGTAAAGTGTTTTTTTTTTTTTCATTTTGTCTTCTATTTAACTTACTTTCTCTTTACCTTTCCTAACTTTTTAATTTATTGCGCTTTCTAAATGAACGCTCATGTATTCTGTCATTTTCTCAAGACATTTAATCGTTTTTCTTCACAAGGCAGTGCTCAATGATGGGTCAGTGAGCTGGGGAATTAGTTTCAGTCTTGGACCCCCCATTTCCCCATTCACCATTTACACCAATTCTGTCCTTTTTCATTATTACTAACTTTCATGCTGAATTAATTCTGTACAATGTCCTAAGCTCGATTTGAAAATACGAGTCTGCTGTGCTAATGTGGCTGGACACAGTACTTATACAGTAAATTTAGACAGAAGTGTTCTCCATAATTTCCATTCTTCCACCACATGGAGAGGTACTCTCTGTACTTCTGCAATACAATACTTAATCACGTCTTATAATTAAGTCAAATACTTATAAATAAGGTGAGTGCTCTAATTGAAAAACACAGACTCTTAGATTAATTGATAATTATAAAAGCTGGCAAACAACAGATTAGTATGTTTGATGTTGTACTATATTTGTATGAGTGTAGTTTTACAGTTAGGCAATGTTTCTTTAAATGCATAGTGCCTAGAAGAGTCTGCGTTCTCTGTTTCTGGATATAGCGCAGGTGCATGTTCTCCTTGGGAGATTCAGCCGTTCCACATTAAGAGCAGCTCTCCCCACACCCTTCACTTCTATTCCTGTCTTTTTATCATTTATCATTATGCAAACTTAGAAAGTCCAGGCTAATAATGTTTTATTCATTATTATATACACTAATTACACAATAATCATTTCTCATTTTCCCAGTTATGCTACACATATGATGCTTGAAAACTGTTCATCTGAAATATTTATTCTACTGTCCATGTTATAATGTTGTAACACAAATATATGAAGTAGAGTATTTTTAGTATACTGGACATTTTACATTAATGTGCAGTTTGGTTGTATGTCTTCACACAATTATATATTGTAAAAATGTTAATGTATAATTCAAGTAACAGACATTGTAATGTGAAGTATTAACATTTCTTTTATTTATGACTAATAACCGGTGTCTAAAAATATAAGTTAAATTTTGCATTTTTAATCATACTTATTTAAGCTTAAAAAGATGAACGTTTTCACTTGAATTCGAAAAAAGCCTGATGAAATCAAGATACAGAATTTCTCATTTACTAGTTAACTTGAAAATTCTTTGAATTAGAGGTAATACATCTGTAGGACACACTAGAAGTCCAACTGAAACCTACATTCTGACACCTGAAATCTTTCAGCAGCTGCTTTCATGATTGTTTCTCATTTGCTGTTTTATTATCTGTCATAGTTGTTTAAAATCCAGTCGTTAACCATGTTCATTATGAGGTTTATCCATCTTCAGTGACGGTTATATCTTATAATTGAAATGTTTTGCTTTAGCTCTAAGATTGTGCTATGGTGACTGATGAGGTGTGGGGATGGGTGATCATAACAAATTACATTTTACATAAACGTGAAATAAATAACATTAAATTGACCTGTCAACTCAATAAGAGTAAAAAAATTGGGTCCTAAACAAATGATACCCAAAAGCACATTTAAGTATACTAATGAAGAAAGTACTTTACAGCCCAGTACTACACTACAAAATACAGAACTCTAGCTGTTGTTGTTGTTCGTCCTGAAGCAAACTTACAAACTTTAAAGTGTCTGTAAGACAGCTTGAATGGGCCTTCACTGGTCTGAGTACTAAAGCGGAGGGACATGAAGGTGAAACAGAGGGAGGAAACACTAAAAACAGATGCTCCCTTGCCTCTAACCTGTCTCCTCTCATCAGTGCATTGAAGGATCAGCGCTCTTACTCCAGCGCTTCACCCTCATCTGCCCACTCCCAGATGGGTTTCTAGAAACAGCCCACCTAAGACCAGTAGTGCTGAGATTTGAACTTATATACTTGAATGAATGACAACCTCCCTTGAGTCTTCCTAACATCTTTAAATAGCTTTTTTTTACCCTTTACCCTCAGTCTCACCCTTGTCTCATGTAGTTTAAAACATTCACTGTTCCTGGTCTTGAGAGAACAGTGCATCTTTGCCAGATCGTTTTAATGTAACTATGACACAACACAGAAACTAATGTCAATATGAGTAATACAATCATTTTCTCAACTGATTTGTTCAAAAACACTGATTCATTCAGGAACAAAACTAGTGACTTTATGCGAGAATCACTGAATCATTCATTTAAACAATTCATTCAAAAATGCTTTTTTATTAAGGAACAAAAAACAAGGAACTTTGCAAATAAGTCACTGAATCATTTATTCAACCAATTTGTTATAAAAATGCAATGCAATGCAATATAAAAATAAATGTGTCCCAAGGCACATTATTTAAAAAAAATTCTCCGAAAAAAAAAAAAATTACTGTTTTGTTAGATACTGTTTTTAAGTGTGGATCAATGCACAGGTTAAAGGCTGATATTACTGACTGCTCATCATTTTTTGGAGGAGATTTCGGTTTAGGACTAAAAACACAAATAATAAGAATTACAAACATGACAGGTATTCGTGAGATTGGTTGAAGAGACTCCCCAAGAGGTGTTATTAATAATCAATATCTAACCTGATGAAACATTATTATTTACTGTTTAAATGTGATTTATTATGTGTTATATTTCATCTGGAACAGACTTAACTTTTGTAAAGATATGAACAGCACAATAGCAAAATAATTGTTTATGTAGTGTGTTTAAATAAAAATAAAATAAGTGAAGTATAAGTATATGAGGATTGTAACTGTGACAGGATGATTGAAAGTTTGGGTGATGGTGACAGGTTACACGTTGACTGTGCAAATTTATGCATTCATGGTATGGTAGCATGTCCAAAATTGTAACTATTCTTCTGCTACATTCTCAAGCAAATTCATTATTTTAAGGGCATATAAGTACAGGTGCATCTCAAAAATGTATTATGAAATATATTATGAAAAAGTATTTGAAAAAGTGAAACTTTCATATATTCTAGATTCGTTACATGTAAAGTGAAACATTTCAACGTTTTATTTTATGATTATAATAGCATATAGCTCATGAACGTCAAAAGTACAGTATCTCAAAATCTTTGAATATTTCCTGAGATCAATCAATCAATCAAAAAAAAAAAAAAAATTCTTTAAAGTATGTTCATTTATGCACTTGCTGGCCAATCAAGCACAGTAATATCATGGTCAGCAAACCACTTGGAAGTGATTTTGGCACTATGCAGGTGCTAAAGTCTGGCTGGAAAAGGAAATCAGAATTTATATAAAGGTTGTCAGCAGATGGAAGCATAAAGTGCTCCAAAATCTCCTGGTAGATGGCTGCATTGACTTCGGACTTGATAAAATACAATGGAGCAACACCAGCAAATGTCACAGCACCCAAAATTCAAACTGATTTCAGAAACTTCACACTGAACTTTAAACATCTTGAATTCTGGGCCTGTCCAATCTTCCTCCAGACTCCAGACCTTCATTTCCAAATGAAATGCTAAATGAAATTTTTTTAATCTGAAACAGGACTTTGGACCACTGAGCAACAGTCCCGTTATTTTTCTCTTCAGCTTAGGTAAGATGCTTCTGATATTGTTTCTGTTTCAGAAGTGGCTTGGTAGCCCTTTTCCTAAAGACGTCTGAGTGTGGTGACTCTTGATGAACTGACTCCTGTTTTAGTCCACTCCTTGTGAAGCTCTCCCAAGTGTTTGAATCAGCTTTGCTTGACAGTATTCTCAAGCTTGCAGTCATCCCTGTTGCTTGTGCACCTTTTCCTACCCAATTTCTTCCTTCCAGGCAACTTTGCATTTAATATGCTTTGATACAGCACTCTGTGAACAGCCATCCCTTTCAGTAATGATCTTCTGTGACTTACCCTCTTTGTTGAGGGTGTCAATGAAAATCTTCTGGACCATTACCTAGTAAGCAGTCTTAACCCATTATTGTGGTAAAGAGCAAGAGATACCCGGAATTTATACTGTAGGGATCGTCATTTAATGAAAATCAAATATAAATATTCTAATATTTTGAAATTCTGTATTTTTGACTTTCGTGAGCTCTAATAATAATATAAAAAACCTTTTGAAATGTTATACTTAACACGTAATTAATCTAGAATATATGAAAGTTTCACTTTTTTAATAAATTACAAAAAAAGTAATTTTTTTAAATATAATTTTTTTTCTAATTTAAATCACTCACCCATCTGATTTCTTTAGAAGTTCTTCTGATTTCTGATTCAATAAAGAACAAAGGGGACTTTATTAATGAGACACTGAATCATTTATGTAACCAATTCATTCAAAATGCTGATTCATGCAAAAACTGTTTGTTGAACTGAGACTCATGTCAGTAAACTGTTTGCAGTTTCATTGGAAGACCAAAACACACAAAGTAACTGGTAATATTTTGTCTACAATGTATGTTACTCAGTATTAATATCTTCTTTATTTAACTGTTGTGATTATAACTTACGTATTATGATTAAATATTACTAGTCCAAATATTCTGTAAACACAGCAGAAAAAATACTAACTTTCCCCATGCAAAACCCTATTTTTGATGATTTCGAAATCATTTTTCACTGATTGAAAGATTGTAACTATAATAATCTACCCAATTTGATTGAATTTACTCCAGATAATCAGAATCAGAACGAGCTTTATTGTCAGGTATTTTTACACATACGATGAATTTGTTTTCATGACAGAAGCTTCCACAGTGCAACAGAATGACAGCGACAGAACAAAAACACAGAATAAATTAAATAAAATAAAAAATAAAGAACAAGTAAATGAGAAATAAAAATATAAAAAATGTACAATTGCATGTGCAGGTATATTCCAATAGACAGTTTTGTATGTACAGGTAAATTATGTGCAAATTTGAAGTGTAAACTAAGTGTGTGTGTTAGATAAATCAGTGTATGAGTGTATAAATAGTGTTGTGTGTTCCACAGTTATTGTCAAGTGTTCATGAGATGGATTGCCTGAGGGAAGAAACTGTTCGTGTGTCTGGTCGTTCTGGTGGTCGAAGCTCTGTAGCGTCGTCCAGGCGGCAACAGTTCAAGGAGAGAGTGAAGGGTCCAGAGTGATTTTGCCAGACTTTTTGCTCACTCTGGATGAGTACATTTCTTGGAAAGTGGGGAGAGTTGTATCTATAATTCGCTCAGAATAATGACAATGCTTTACAGTTCACTCTTACCAAAATGCCACTGAACAATAACTACATTCTGTGTGTAAGTCAGGATTTGCATAGATTATACTGAAACAAATGTTCCTGCAAAGACAGAAAGCCCTGAAATCACTCAAATTGTAAAGTCAGCCAATAGTTCCCATGAAGAAAATACTTTTTAATAAATATATTAAATAATGTCTAAATGAAAATCCAAATGAAGATTAGAGGGGGAGATGTACCAATTTTAGCATATATTATAATTTGCTCAGAAAAAAAGGAAAAGCAATTGCAATTTAAAGTGTAAAAAAAAGTGTAAAAAAAATAAAATAACCAAAAGATGAATAAATGTGTGCAAATACGCCCATCACAAGTTAAAGAACAGGAAGCCTGTTTTGGTGAACAATACCAGTATTTGTGCAGCCATCAATGCATCATCCATGGGAACTTGTGGCTGTAAGTGCCATCTCAGCCAAGCATAACATTTCCATAGCTTACCAAAAGCATTCATTCTTTCCCCTGCTGAATTTAGGGACATAACAGTGGCACACTACAGGCCTGTGCTTCACGGGATGGAAGAGGCCCAATTCTTAGCCCACTTTAGTCCAAGTGTTACGTCACTTATTGATGAATCCACCCATGTAATTTGAGCAAATCATTCCGTAATGCTGCCGAATGAGCAAGAGAGGAAAAATCCATGAAGTAGTTTAATGCGCTGATCAATTTCAGGCATGCTCTTTTCAGCTACAAAAAGATCACACTGTAGAATTGAATATCTTACATTCTGTTTATTTGTGACTGACTAACTGTACATTATACACAATGACTGCTACACTTATTATATTAGATGTCCTTGCCAACTAGATATCTACACATTGTTTCATATATCACTACAGTATCACTAGTATCACTTATGTTTTTGTATTTTCAGTATAAATCAGACTTTTAGCACACCATGTTTTTCTGCAGAATTTCATAGATTTCACCTCAAAATCAGCTATAGATTCCATTTTGTTATCACATTTTATGTATTATAATAATATTTAGAGGTGTAATATTATGACAACAAACACTTACCCATCACCCATATTTCTAGTCCACAGCACACCAGCACTGTACACTATTCAAAATCCACTGACAGAAAAGAAATTATTATAGTAAAGTTTGAAATGGCTTGAGTTTTCCCTGTGGTGGGCGCAAAATGTCACTATAGTCAGTCTTGCAAACTGCTGAAAGTGCGTTTGCACCCAGTTAACAGCTGTCAGAGCTTGTATGTCCTTGCATTTGTTTGGAGGCTGCAAACTCTGTGTTGTCATGGCCTAATGCTGACACCTGCTCTATTAAGTACAACACAAGCAGGGAAAGTGTGTGTGTGTGTGTGTGTCTGTGTTGTGTAGCGGCAGTGTTATGTGAGATGCAGATGGATTGTGCCTCATTCTGTGATAAAGCACAGTTTTATCTCTGTTTGCACCATGGATTTCAATAACATCACAGAGAGAACTCTTTATGCCCCACTTCCTCAATTTAGATCCTATCACCTTCACTGTAGATGAATGTAAACTAGCCTTCCTAGGGCACCATTTCTTTATCTTCCCCTTTAAATGCTTCTTCATTATACGTCCTCCCAGTTTTCTGCAGGTTCCACTGAGCCTTCCATCCTTCTATCAGCATCTCAAGAAAGAGAATGAAATCATTTAGTCACTGTCTCATTTGGAGCAGTCCTCGGGTATTTCGTCATCAGCTTTGAGATGTAAGGACAATTTAGGTCTTTCACTTGCTGTGGTCTGTATACTGTAGATGCTAAGCATTCTATTTTGAGATAGTAGTTAGTATCAAAGCAGCTGATGATGGAGAAATTGTAATGGTCCAACTCCACAGAGAAAATTCCCATATAGCACTGGGACAGCCTGTCCTTGACCAGCAGTGTGAGTGAAAAATGAGTGCTAAGTTTACTGTGTGTGTATTTTATATAGCTTCCTATATTTTAAATGCATCCTGTTTATGTTTTAGGGAACCAGCAATTGTGGTCAGTACCTTTTTAAGGGATGTTAATACATTTATTCCTCAAGAAAGCATTGAATTGATCAAAAGTGACCTTAAAAACTTTTACATTGTTCCAAATAAATTATGTTTGCTTGCACTTTCTTTTCATCAAAGAATCCTAAAACAACACAGTCCACAAAAATATTAAGTCATTTCAGCATTTATAATAAGATTTTTTTTAAACTAAATCAGCATATTAGAATGATTAGAATAATTTTTACTGCATTTTATATATTTTAAAATTATATATTTTTTGCCAAATTTAAATATATACATATATTTCTTACATTTTCATTATTATTATTATTATTATTATTATTTTAGTCAGTCAAACACTCTACAGTCATGCAACTTAATTTCATTAAAATGACCCTTGGCTCAAAAATTTACACAATTTTACCATCCTTAAATATGTTCCTGCAGACTTTCCCAAATCATTGCAGAAAAAGCCTTTCAGATTCGGTTTAGGCCTGTTTAAAAGACATTTTGAGCTGCAGCTCCTTGTTTTCACCCCCCTCAGGACAGCAGGGAGCACTTATGTAATGGTGGCACCTACACAGCACACAAATGTGCACACACACCACTGTTTTTTCACATTAAAAAAAAAACATGCCAGTGTAGATCCACTACATCCTATTTTACTTGCACAAACACACAGATCCAGGACGCTGGGGCACACACCATTGACAGTAATGGAACAGCTTTTGCATCTAAACAAAGCAGTATTCAGCTGCTTAGTATTGCACTCATTCCCCTTCTACAAGTCTGTAAAGTAGTGAAACAAAGTGGCAATGGAGCTTAGTGTCGGAAATTCTCTCACTGCTGATCTGAGGCTCCACTCATCCCTCTTTGGGTGTCTCGAGTGAAGGCAATTGGACAGCAATGGCCCAATCAAGTAGTTCACCATACCATGAAAAAGGCCAGATAATCTTAACTATAAGCACAAAGGTCCTCTGTAAGGAAAGACACTTTTGTGGTGCTGCTCTGTGGGTCGGTTGGGGCTCGGGTGAGGGTTGCAGACTGGTTCTTTGAATTGCTTAATTTAGCCACACAATGGCTTCGCTTCACAATGAGCGACTACGAACTAGTCTACTTTGACTAAAACTGCACACTGTCAGATTGCTCCGCAGTGCTCGACTGAAGCAAACCCTACTGGGAAACCGTCCATTTAAGTAAATGTATAATCCCATTTTGTGCCCATGTACAATCATAGAAATGGCAAGAATGTAGGCTATTGGTAAGAGTTCCACAGAGGAGCTGAAGTAATTAAAGTATGGCAGACATTAGTGTTACTCTGCATTCATAGAGAATTTATGATATTGCTCGGAAATGTACAGTGTGCTGTCCAGTACCCTTGGTGTTTTAACGTATAGAACAATTTAGCTTTATTCCCAATAATTAACTCTTTGATTTCATGTCTCCTAACTACCTGCAGGACATTGGTACGATTTTCCATCCTAAATTAGTACAAGCATGATTCTGTTTATTCCTAGTACTCATTTGACGAATGTCATGATGGTATTCCTTGTTCTAGTTCATTATTGCAGCATTTGTGAAAGGGGTAAATGACCAGAAAATATGGCAGGTATTATAAAATATGGCAAGGATTTTCATCCAAAGAAACCCTAAGGGATTTCTGTAAGCTCTCTCCAACAAAATGACTAAAGATCCTGTCTTTATCAATCAGATCTGATTACAAACTGTTCACATTATTGCATGTCAAGAATTACTTTTTCCCCTTGGTTAGTCCACTTTAGACATTCTACAAACTATAAGTAACTTTTGTCAACTAACTATCAGTGAAGGGATAGTTCACCCAAAAATTGAAAAGAGGTGAATGTGCACTAAAATGTATGAGTTTGATCAGAAAAGATATGGTAAATGTTTTGTCCCTTTTAAAGGTTGATTTTAAGCTAATTTTAAAATGCCTATTTTTAATATTTCATATTCTGCCAATGCATCATTACATTCTGCATAATACAATTTTATTTTAATATTTTATTTTAATTTTTGCAGTAAGAACCACAGACTTATTTTTAGCTACTTTGCAACTCCAAAAGCTGTCTATCTTGATTCATCAAACTCTGAAACTGAGACTCGTTGAAAAGTTAAATGAAGCCGCAGGAAAAAAGGTAAACAGCTCATTATCTCTCGCTCTCCGTCTTTCTCTCTATCCATTATTGTCTTGAACTTTGTACTGATGAAAATTGGTTGGAGAAATAAGATGCCCCGGCTGTCATGTCCTATTTGGAACAGGTCCACAGATTACATTTACACTTTTTGTTACTTTCTAAGACAAGACAGATTGTAGAATAGTTTCTGAGAAGGAAAATTTGATAAAACATATTTCCACCTGATAATATTAATGCCTCTATTAATAATGCAATATTAATATCTGCTGAGGAGTTTTTCCTGTGATGGCCAGACAGTGTTGTGTATGTAAAAGTCATACTGTTCTGAAAGGCTTGAAACTGATTTAGCTCAGTGGTAGAGCATTGTGTTAGTAACACAAAAGGTTGTGGGTTTGATTCCCAAGCAACATGTTTAGTAAGAAATGTTAGCCTTAATTCACTAAAAGTTGGTTTGGATAAAAGCCTCTGCTGAATGTATACAGTGGACAGTTATCTCAAAGCATTTTGCAGCTGTATAATGTGTGTGACAGTTCTGGAGAGTCTACAGGGTATAATTATAATTCACACTGATGGTTGTCCTATTTCAACAGGCAAAAGGCAACTTCAGTTATTATAAATTCACTTCACAGTATAAAAATAGTCTGAGTGCAAATAATGATTTCTTATGTTTACAGAAAAGTTCAGAATAAATACTCTTATTGTGTAAAATTTTTATGTAAATTATTCTACAGTTTTTAATGTGTGAAATCACTGTTTGACTTTGTTACTCATATTTAGCAAACAAGTCTTAATAAAAGAACAATGGAACAATTAACAGAGCTTCAAACAAGCTGAGGAGAAAAACAGACGGTTATTGGCCTAGTTTTGTCCAAACAGTTTTGGGGAAGTGATTATTGGACAAAGAGATGAGCTGGTGTATACAGTACAAGGGTGTACAGTACATTTAAGAATGTTTATGCTGCAGTGCGCGCTGCTGATTTAACAGGTTTTGAATTATGCAAATGAATCCCTTCAGGCTTGCTACGTTGCTCTAATGTCTAATTGAGCCCCATGACGTTTTAATTTAATGAACTCATATGAACTGAAAGCCTTGATTTTTGTTTATGGCAGCCCTGGCTCTACACCAAAGCTGCAGTTGCACTTTATAAAACTTTTTTTTCATATTTGGGTCAGTTATAAGAGTCAATCATGATCAGCTTAAATAAATTATAATTAAAAGTAATTGTAACTAGTTTATATACTCTTATAATAAATATATATTTTAGATCATTTAAAAATGCAACAAATTAACATATTTAAAATAGCTGAACATTTTTTGGTTTATGCAATTTATGTATGATCTATACAGTATGTCGCACAATCTTGTTGAAAAAAATACTTTTTTTTAAGATCCTATACAGACAACTCATTAGATCTGCTGTGTTCTCTCAGTTTTGGTTATGGTTTGTTTAGCATTACTGCCTTCAGTCATGGTTTCTTTAACAATATTTCTGGCTTTGACGTCAGGTTATAAACAGTAAATGATGAGACATATTTGTTGTCCTGCTGAGACCCCCGGTGAGCCCCCCACAGCCTTTCTATATAGTGTACAACCATGTTGGGTATAATTAGTTATTAAGTAATTAGTTACTGTTGTAGTAAATTAAGGGAAATGTATCTAAATAATTACAATTAATTTTGATTAATTACAATTATTTTTATGAGCTGCCAGTAGTAATTGTAGCAGAATTAAATTGCCTTCAACTAATCTATTCGACCAGCGAACATTTATCATAATTTCATATCAACTCTAAGAAAGGATATTTTCATGGCAACAGAAAATACTTTCATACAGTATTAATGCATCTGAGCATATAGCGAGGATCAAAATCGTAAGGGACATTGATTTGCAAGGCAGAATCAGAAACTCATGTTACTCGTGTAATTTGTGCACAAGAGTTTTATTAACTAAACACTAACACACAGTAGTCTAACAAACAAACATACAATCACTCATACAGGGGAAAAGGCAAATGAGATTTGATGGATGCTACCATCAGGAAAACCAGAGAATGAAGATATGCATTGCCTTGTCCTGGAATGAGCATCTGGATGCAGTCTCAGACGAAAGTCTTGATGGTTTGGAGATTCGGTGGTGTAGGAGTTGCGATCACAGTCTTCTGGGTTTGAAGAGTGATGAATTCCAAAGATGTCTTGACTCAATGGTGATTGGGAGTTTCTTCCCAGTGGAAAGTGAAAAAGAGCTAAGAGAGACATCATCTGAGATCCTAGGATCTTTGGTGAATGGAAAGTCAAGGCTGAAAGTCAAGGCCTGGCACATGCTTAGAGGTACAAGAGAGTTCTAGCTCATCCTCCTCATCCTCTTAGTATCTAAAAGAACCGCAGCCTAAAGGCGGGTCACTGATGTGAGGCCTTTAAGTTCTGAGAAGGTTCACGCCTCTCAGGATGGGCTTGTCCAATGAGAAAGGCTGAATTATCAAGCGGGAGGTTGGAAATACGGGTGAGTTTTACGACCCTCTGTGTGAGGACATGGTAATTTGCATATGGAACTCGATTAGGTGTTGATGTACAAACTACTAAAGTTTCTAAGAACACTAATATGTTGCATAGGTATAAACGTATTACCGAAATTACCTTTCCCTAGAAAAAGTAAAGTATAAGGGATTACTCTTATGTATTTATTTTACTATAATTTAATTATAGTTACTTCTTATGTAATTGAACTTGTATGCTGTAGAACTGTCCCAAATCAGGTAAGGGTAAACAGGAATGTTTATTAACAGGTATTGCAGATGGATGAACTTGTCGAAATGAATGCAGGTGAGGAATGAAGGTTTCTGGTGTGCTTATCTGTGGGCTGATGGCGTGTCTCTTTTGCAGATTGCACCATATTTCATGTCTATTCTTGTATCATTTACTTGTCGAGGTTGATATAGGATTTAGAAAGTAATTAGTAATAAGTAATTAAATACTATTTGGAGAGAGTTATTTGTACAGTAAGTTGCTGAAGATGTAATCTGTAACTAGTAATTAATTACCTTTTTATAATAACTTACCCAACACTGCTGTAAATCATAAAGACATTTACAAAGTATATTTTTTATTAACAGACAGGGATGTGACATGCATACTCATCGAAGTATTTCTCTAATGATGTGCTGTCAGATGTGACCTTTTGGGAATATGTATAGGATCGGGCAAAAAATAAAACAAAAATTATAATCAAAAATCTGTTTTGCCACGAAAAGCCTATAGTCACTGGACGAGAACATGTTGTACCTCCATGATATAACAAATACCACTCCTTTGCTCTTTGTGCCTCAACCTTTGTAGTTCTTTAACTTAAACAGTACTGTGTCATATTTCAAAGACTATTCCAGGCCAGAGGACTCTATAATAGACTGTTACAGAAATCAATAAACAATATGTGGGATTGTCAATATGGGTGGAGATGGTTATATGTCTCGATGAATGGGGAGGACAAGGGCTAGTTGTCACACTTTTTAGTGTTTCTCAGGTTGTATTTGTTAATGAAACCAAGACACATACCTTAAAGGGATAGCTCATCCCAAAATTAAAATTCTATTATTATTTACTCACCCACATATTTTGAATAATGTTGGTATAACCAAAGAGTTGATGGTAGCCACTGACTTCTTTATATGGAAAAATACTATGTAAGTCAGTGGCTAACAGCAACTGTTTTTGCTGGTTTTTGGATGCAGCAAAAAGGGTGCAAAGCTGTCAATGGGGCAGTAACCCCAGGCACAAAAGCTAAAAGATAGATCTTTGTACTTTGTTAACCCCTATATTAGTACCCTAAATGTACATATTATTACTTTAAAATATTAGTACATAAAGTGTACGTATTAGTACCTTTTGAAAGGATCCCTGACAGTTCTGTACCTATTTTATTTTTTATTGCTCTGGGAAAAAAAATACATTTATTGGACATATGTTTACAGGGCATAGGGGTATGTTGTCACAATTAAACCTATTTCAGAAGTAGGCCTACATAGTAGCTAAAAAAATATGAAGCATAAAATAATTAATTAACAGCAAATTGTAACACAAATACTGCATCAAATACTGTTACTACATTATAAAATAAATAATAGGCTTGGCCTAGTTATGTGACAACATCCCCCAAAAAGAAGGTAACTTACTGCCTTATGTGAACTAAAAACCTTGTCAGAACCATATAGCTGTGGAGATTCAGCAATTCAGCTTTTTATCATAACTCTTGTTTTTATTAATACGAAATTTTTCTAGTCACCATATTCTAACGTCAGCATTAAACGCGTCAAATAAACAGACTCTGCAGTGCCTGTTTACTGTCGGTGAGACATTAATTACAATAGAGTTCAAGTTGCTTGCTGAACCTGAGCGTGTCGGCCGTCGCGAGCCCCTGCGCGTGGGCACCCTCCCACAGCCGGGCTGCTTGTCGCTCCAGATCAGCGGGGCTCTCTGTGGCCAGCGGCGGTCCAGCGCGGAGCCGGAGCGGGGGGCAGAGACACTCTACATAGGGATTCAAGGCAGTTTACAGCAGTCGCTTCCAGAAAGATGGACGCAGAGTGCGTGTATTAACCTTCAGCAAAGGGAGTTTGTCCTACTTAAGAGAGGAGTAGAGAGAGAGAGAGAGAGAGAGAGAGAGAAAGAGAGAGAGAGAGAGAGAGAGAAGGCGGCTCAGATCTGCGTGAACTTCACCAGTCTTTAGAAGCCGTGAAAACACCAGGTCGCTTTCTTCAGACGCGTTGATTCTTTATGGACGATAGCTCAAGCGATCTTCACGCAGTCAACGGTGAGTGACTGAACCATGCTTGAAAACTGAGTTAAGCACACAGCGTTACAGATGTTTCATGTGTATTTTTTATGTTTTGTTTATCGAAAGTCGTTTTAACATGCTTACAAAAAGCTATTTTTGTAGTATTTATGTATTTTTATTTAGTAGGCTAATTAATCGTACAGTATAGTGACAGTATGCGTATTTATGACCTCACTACTAACTATTCAGACGCTGGTACTCTTTCATTAGATAAGTTAAAATTGACTAGAATTTTCATTAATCAGTACTCAATAGTAGCCAACTTGTTCCTTTACTAATAGGCTCTATCCAACAAGAGACTGTTGCATTAATGGTGACAAATTAGTTTTTGCATTAGAATTGTATTATTGTCACTAGTACCTTTTCCAGTTTTAAAATGATACCAGTATGAGAGATACAAGTAACTTTCATTGTTTACCAGTAACATTTTGTTATCAGTTGTTACTATTAAATAGCATCTCAGTATGTGTAAAATGTGTTAAACAAATCATACTAGTAAGATTAAGTTACATTTAATTATTTTAATTTCCTGACCTCATGTGTAAAATGTTGCATTTCATCAACATTTGTACTAGTGACAATGTAATTTGTCTTTTTACTTTTTTTAAATATAAAGTTCATCTTAGTTTGCTTTCATTTGTGCTTATGTGCGTTGTTTTTGCTGTTATTTTGGCTGTGAGAGTGAAGTGACTGAGTACTTTATCTTACAAAAGTCATAATTTTGTTGAATGTAGGCAGACACCAATTTATCCCAGCAACAGTAATTACTGCATCCCAGTGTCTTTTTTAATTACAGCACATGGAGCGTCCCTCCTGGAGACACATCTTTGTATTCGTTCTCTGTGTGTATTTAACACATTCTCACAAATCCCCATGATTCATTCTCAGTAGATTCAGATCTCACCTTTGACTAGTTTTATGTACTCGGTAATAATTATGACTTGTTTATTGTCTTTAATGATGTTATCTGAGAATGAATGCAGTCTCTGTGTGTGTGTGTGTGTGTGTGCTCTTGTTTTTGTGACATATGAGGACACAACTTTGTATAATGACATGGGTATGACACAGGTATTACAAGGAGAAGGTGACTTTTGAGGACATTACCCATGTCCCCATTTTTCAAAACGCTTGTAAACCAAACAGAATGAGTTTTTTGGAGAAATTAAAATTGCACAAAGTTTCCGGTTAGGTGTAGGGTTGGTGAAGGCCGATAGAATATATAGTTTGTACAGTATAAAAACCATTACGCCTATGGGATGTCCCCCACTTTTCACAAAAACAGAAGTGTGTGTGTGTGTATAATTCACAAAACAATTTGCTTTCAAAGGTTTTGTTGGGGTTAAGTGTCTTCATCTGTCACATTTTACATCTCTACCCCCCCCCCCCCCTCAACCGACACCCTTCCCCCAAAGTTAAGTCTATTTACTAGATTTACATGCAAATACTGGAGTTTTTTTGGAAATTCCTGTTATTCTCAGTTAGATTTGATTCTCAGTGATATTCCAGTTATGCTTTGTGTTATTCACCCATTTACCGTAATGTTACTTCAGTACTACTGTACAGCCTTCTTCAGCCAGCTGTTGTTGTTTAAAACAGCATTTGTTTTATGCGCTATATGACAAGAGTTATGGTACATGATGTGCTAATTTAAGACAGTGTTTTAGTGACTGTCAAATCATAAATTAGTTAAATATTCCATATTGCCTTTCATATTGCATTGGAACAACTTAAAAGTAAAGAAAAATGCATTAAACACCCAGTCATTTTAATGTTATGATTCAAGTGTGTGTCATGCTGGAGGACACTGCAATGCTTAAATACAATACAAATTTTATTTTCCTCCTCCTCTTTAAAAGAATCAGGCTTAATTTTGACCAGTTCACCTGTTGTGTTCAAAACAGTTCTGTTTCATCTATCAACGTAGATGAAGATCTTATGAACTGAAAACACAAAGTCCCTTATCACCAGACTCTAGGAGCCCACTTGTGGTTCCCATCAGTAGAAGATGAAATATTAGACTAGATTTGATTCTGCTGTTATAAAGACATTCTTCACACTGTCAAAAACGGCCCTCTCTGGAATTCCATTCTTATTATGAGATATGTTTAGCAGTACCAGTATGTTTATTTGTATGTTTGAGGGCTTTTAAAGCTACAGTATGTGTAACAGGATATGCAGCATTCATGCACCACTGTTACTTGTACTTGTAGCCAACTTTAAAATTGGGAGGATCCAATGGCTATGCACTGACACTGCTTTCTGGCACTGCACATGGCCCGCCATACCCAGCTGCTTTCAGGCATCCCATTGGAAGTATTTAGGACAGAAGTAGGACTGTAGGTGGATGAAAGTGATATTTAATATTTTATATATACTCTCTATGCCTTGTGTTTGAATGAAAATGCATGCTGTTTCAATCAGTCTCTGCACAGGAAACCATTTATTGATTGTGTTTATCCTCTTACAGTTGATATACTGCATAACAGTATGAATGAGAATTGACGAATTATCCTGGCAGCTGTATTTAATTTCAAGGCCTTGAATCTTTGAAGTATGGAACATACAGCTTTGGGAGTCAGTTTAAAAGTTATTTTTGAAGGGTTTCCAAAGAGAAAGATGAAATGTATAAACATAAATTATTAATATTTGAGATGTCCTTAATCCCCCAGCATCCATTTTTTCTCCTCCCAAGAGAAAACTGTTTTGCACGCTGTATATTCCTGGACTTGCATTGCACCCACTTTTATAATTTCACAAGTGCAGGCCGTTTAATATCAACAGACTGCTTTTATGAGTCCAGCCGAAGGGAATCACTCACATGAGCTGTCAGTGTGTTTATAGAGTTAAGAGAGGCAAGTCAATGTGCTGGAAGGCTGGTCACACTGTGAAAGCCCAGCTGTTGCTAACAGTGTGTGGGAAATAGGAATCAGAGGTAAGCGCTCAATGACCACTAGGTCATGTGACATACATTCCATGTAGCTCATATAACTTTAAACCAACTGCAGTGACAGCCTTACTAAACCAGGCATGTGAAGGTCTTTAGTGTTTAATTGACGGATATAGAGACTGATAAAATGAACAAAGCATCTGTTTCAGAATGAATTTGGCATCTGCTGCATGAATGAAGATAGAGTTTGTAATTTCATAGGGTGTTGGATGGCTTTTGGCAGGCGTTGCTTTGTAAACCTGCCTGCCATTTTTGTCTTGATTGGAAGTGCACGTCAGTATACCGACAGTCCAGGGCACCAAATTTA
The DNA here is from genome assembly GCF_003368295.1 of Carassius auratus. Taxonomy (NCBI): domain Eukaryota; kingdom Metazoa; phylum Chordata; class Actinopteri; order Cypriniformes; family Cyprinidae; genus Carassius; species Carassius auratus. Next base: position 13,752,633 of record NC_039280.1, read on the forward strand.
TGAGGTTATCTCTGATATGGTTGGTGTGGGAAAAATTCAGCGCTGACACAGAGAATACCGTAAATCTTTGATTTAGTTGCTGGAGTGGCTCTAACGTAGCCATTTATTAAATTCACCAAGACTTTGCTGTCTGAATTTTAAAAGAATAATGGCATTTTTACGTGACTGGAATCCTGACAGTAGATCTAGCGGTCTTGAGGCTGATTTGCTGTGATATGCATATGTGTGTATTTATGGCTCTGTATATGGAAGCAGTTGATCTGTATCATGTTGGGGGAAAAGCCATCCATTAATATCCCTGAGAGAAAATCAATGTGCGCCACACAGTTTTCTTGGTTTTGTCTTTCACTTTCTGCTAATATATCACATGGAATAAGTTTCTTGACGGATTTACAAATTGGAACAGAACAATCTGCATCTCTCGGCTCGATTACAGGCCTCTCTGTTGCTCTCAGTTGGACCCCTCAATCTCAATCAATCACAAAGCACAGGGTAATTTTAGTTCAGGAAGAATTGCACAGAATAAATTAATAAAAGGCAGTGCTTGAATGTTGTGATAATGAGAACTGTGAGGAGCCATTATTCTGCTAAATCTATATAGTCAAGGTGTCAGTGTAATGCTTACAGCTGTGATGTTGAGGACAAGCAAACCCAAGCCTCCCGACTGACCTCAGAGAGTAAAGTCAGCAAACTGATAGTGATAGGCTGTAAGCTCCTCCCACGAAGATGCCCATCCACTTCCACTTGAGAAGTCGTGGCCTAGTGGTTAGAGAGTTTGACTCCTAACCCTAGGGTTGTGGGTTCGAGTGTGGGTTTGAGCCGGCAATACCATGACTGAGGTGCCCTTGATCGAGGCACTGAACACCCAAGTGCTCCCCGAGCGCCGCAGCATAAATGGCTGTCCACTGCTCTGGGTGTGTGTCCACTGCTTTGTGTGTGTGCGCACTTTGGATGGGTTAAATGCAGAGCATGAATTCTGAGTATGGGTCACCATACTTGGCTGAATGTCACGTCACTTTCAGTTTTCTGTGGTGGTCTTTGGAGCAGCAAGACGTGATTTCCAGTGATATGTACTATGAGGTGTGTTGCATACTTTGGCAATTTGCATTATGATGTTATAGGGTCTCTTGTGAAATTTGTACATATAATTAATAAATTCATTTATCAATAAAATCCATTTTTGCACAGCAAAAGTGACACAGAAGCTGCATCTGAAGCAGCATTTTGATTTATGTATTTAGATGTATTTACCTTGAAAATACATTGAAATAATTACAAAAATTGCAATGCAAAAATGCGATTAATGTTTTTTTAAATAATATTTTAAAATGTGATGCAATTTTAGAGCCAATAATGATCCAATAATCAGAAGCTTTTGTGGAAGATAAATAGTACTTGTAATAATTGTAGTAATAATTGTGCTTTTTGTGTTTCAACTGTTTCAAATTTAATGTCTACATATAAGCTATAAAGAGGCTTATTTACAAAAAAAAAGAATATACAAAAAAGGACGAGTCTCATTCATATGGACTTTTTGTGCATAAAATCTATCTGTTCGTGAAATTTATGAATTTGTTCATGCATTCTATAAACATTTTCACAAACAAATCATGAAAACCAAACAACTGTCACACTAAAATCTATTAAAAGTGTACAACAACAAAAAAACATATAGGAACAAATGAAACCAGAAAACTCACACACTGTGAAGATGAACATAAGATGGTTTATACATGTTTTATGCAAATTTCTAACCTTAGGCACTTGGTCGCTCATTTAAAATAATCCAGATTCATTAACTTTAGAACGAGTTAAGAACAAATTCATGTGCATGTGCAGTTGTTCTGAATTATGCAAAACATTTTTCTGTGCATATAAATTATTAGTGAATGAGACCTAATTAACGGCTGTTATTAATGAACAAGACAAATTAATGGCTATAATTTCATTACCAACGTTAAAAATGTTTCTAGTTATCAAAGAATAATATTTTGACCTCTGATATACAGTATCGTGAGGGAAGCATACTCTGAACTAGCTTCACGTCTTGTGCTTGGCCTGCTTTCTATTAGCCAGGAATCTGCCCTGTCAAAGGGCTCTGCAAATCTGCACACCCCCACACTGAGAATGAAACATTATGAAAACACTGTCCTTTTTGTACGTCCCCTGATTTATGATCTTTGGCCTGCGAGAGATGTAAAGCATGCTGCACTTTCTCTCCATCTCTGTCTCCAAGCTGATGCAACGCAGGGGTCCTCGGCTCACAACTGTTTCCACTGCACAGTGCGTCCCATGGTGATGTGAGTTATGATAAGAGACAAGCCGCTCGCTTCTGCCTGAGGCTTGCTCTGACACTCACCTCTTTCTGCTGTGCTTCTGGCTTGGTCCAGTGCATCTCCCACTGACTACAAACAAGCAAACCGTGCAACATGCCACAGTTTCCTGCTTTACTGCTGCTGACCGTGCCTGCATTTTAACCTCTGATCTGTAATTACGTGTGTAAACATTAGTTCAAGAGCGGACGATGGTAAAGGAATGCCAAGTTTGCAGTCTGCTTTTGGAGAATCAGATTTATGCTTGGAGTCACTGAAGCTGTTTAACCAGTATGTCATCACCATTTATACAGAGCGGCTCTTTAATGCCTCAGTTGTATGTGTGTGGTCAACACCCACATCCAGTCTACAGACCTCACACAAGAGCAATCCAACAAGGAAAGGAATATAATTGTCAGCATTTTAGTTCTCATTTGTAGTCACAATTGATCAACAGTTGTCACATTAAATGTATGTTAGTCACATGTATTTTGTAGATAGTTTTTCTGTCTCTGTAGTACTACTGCTTAATAGAGTTCATTAACAAAACTGTAGTAAAACTGATTTGATGGGTGAATCAGTAATGTGATGCAAACTTTTGTGTTCTCTATACTATTCTCTCTTTAATGTGCTTAAAAATAAATTAAAAGTGATTTCAATATGTGGTCGTGGATTGAAACGTTTTTATATGAACATATTGTTAAACATAATTTAAACAAATAAATGAATTAATAAATATAGAGGAAATTAGATTAAAGTTTAATTCTATAGTTATTTGTTAATTGATTTGTTTTTGAACTCCTTCATATAGATCAGAGTCTTTTTATTTTTCTTAAATAGAAAAAAGAAGTATTAAAGCCATTTTTTAGCCATATCATAAATTATTTTGAAAATAGTATAAAAATTATTCAATTAAAGACTCTTGTCACACTTTAGTTTGGGGACCAAGTCTCACTAGTGGACTTTTCCATTTATAAACTCCTAATTTATTAATAGTTAGATAGTTGTTAAGTTTAGGTTTGGGATAAGATCAAGGGATCTAAAATATGGTCATGCAGAATAAGGAATTAATATGTGCTTTATAAGTATAAACAACCAATATACTAGTAATTTGCATGCTAATAAGAAACTAGTTAATAGTGGGAACTTCTCTTTAATCTAAAATGTTACCAAGCTCTTTTTCATAAAAACCCATGTGCAAATTGCTTCTTCAGAACATAAAGTTCACATAAAGTTCATGAGATTCCGTAAAGTAGAAATGCCGTGTAGATAGCAATTCAATTATAGAGCTGATGAAATCCTATATTGACGTCCCCTCTGAAGGTTTTAACTGGCTATGTAAAATAATCCAGAAATCAATCTTTAGTGGAATTTGTCGCTTGTGTAATTGATGGCTGCATGAGAACCTCTGGTTAAAAGATTGCAGATCTATAGTTTGAAATTCTGTGTCTCCATCTTTGACGCAGCGGGCTGCATAAACCAGAGGGTTTATGCTCAGTCCAGTCATGCTGAACCATGACGGCAGTCTTTCAGGCATGTCTAAAGAGCCGTGTAGGCTTTGATTGCCCCGTCTTGTGAGGGGATTACCATCCACACAGCCTAGCACAGCAATCTAAACTGCTCTCGTTTTGTGTCCTTGATCACCCCCATCCCACATGCAGGCAATCAGACAGACTTATTAGCCGTCTAGAATATAGAGATCTGAGTCTGTAAGTTGCAGCTTTGTAGTGCACCGTGTTCACACTTAATCTCCAAAAGCCTGGAGTGACTGCAGCAAGGTTGTTGACCTCTCTCAATGGCCTTGTTAACCTCTCTGCTATTCCCATGTTGAGAGGCATCTGTAAAGGTAATGGGATGAGGTCAGAGTGTCAAGAAATGGTCCAGAAGACACAATACTATTTCAGTGCTGTCCATTATGACAGTAAACGGGTAGCATCCATAACAAGCCAGTATTCCTGGAATGTGTTGACCAATGGAGCAAGCAATTGGCAGGATGGCATTGTTTAAGAGCAGATCTGAATGCCGAGAGCCCATTAAATGAAGTACACATTTTTCTGACATTCCATTGGCTTGCACTGAAGCATTGTGTTGAGAAATAAAGAATTTTCTGGGAGGTACTAAACTGTCACACAAACAAAGCCTGCTCGTTGTTCCATTTTTAAGTGGAATTCGACTATATGAGATCCTGCAGGCTGACATATGAATCTGGATGGAGCTGTACATTTACAGTACATTAGCATTTATCATACTCTGCAATTGCTATCACTTTATAAATCCATATATGCATGCTAATCCACTGTTGCTCAATTACTAGCTAAACTCATTTTCAGTAATGAATTTATTGGTCAAACTGATTAATTGGCTAAAATTTGGCTTTTTAAAATGGCTCGGTTAACAGAAGCATTAGCTCGAATCCCCTTATTCATATTTCTCCTATGCCCTAAAAGATTTCCTTATCTAGTTTTCTTATAAACCCGACATTGACACTATGATTATTGAATATTGGTGAGTAGATGCTGACAAAACTTTCATTTTTGTGCAGTGTTTCTGTGCTTGCATTAGATTGCTGCAATAAAACAAAGAAATTAGTTAGAGCTTTTCTAACTGCCAGTTCCATCTTTCCAACATGAATGGAATTTTCTGAGTGAGTTATTGTTTAAATGCCTGAAATAAGGTCTGTGGTTAACACAAGCTCCAAAAAATTATGTTCAGCATGTTAAAAAATCATGTTAAACAGGAAAATTCATGTATTTATTATTCAGCTTTTACAGCCTCTTTGTGTTTATACTCATGCTCTTGCAAACTATTATAACTCAGACTTTCCACCTTGTAGATTTTATATAAAGATCGATTAAGTTGTCAGAAGCTTAGTGATTGAAGTCATGCTCAAGGCTTGTTCTTTTTTGCTTCTGTGGTTTGCATGTACACTTTAAAATTCTTAATATTATATGTTAATTTGTGAAGATTATCATGATGAAAATATGAATAAACTATTTTGTTGTTCATTGTCAAACTTATTTTCGGCATTTCTCAAAAAGTCAATGGAAGGGTCCATTTGGCTTTTTATCAATGAAACTGTGGTGCTAACTTAAAGTTTGGCCTATGGCTTGGTAACTTCCAAATTTACTTATTTGAACTCTTAAATTCTATAGAAAGCACATTCAGTACAATGTGGTTCAAATGATACATTTTCCAGAGGTAAAGTTTCCTAAAAAGTTAAGTTCAAATCAAATAAACTTTAACAGCATCACCTTATGTGACAAGACCAGCCTTAAATCAATGGGGTATATTTGTAGCATTAGCCAAAATGCATTGTATGAGTCAAAATTATAGATTTTTCTTTTATGAAAAAAATCATTAGGATATTAAGTAAATATCATGTTCCAAGAAAATATTTAGTAAATTTCCTACCATAAATATATATCAAAACTTTATTTTTGATTAGTAATATGCATTGCTAAGGATTTCGTTTAGACAACTTTAAAGGCAATTTTCTCAATATTTAGATTTTTTTGCACCATCAGATTCATGATTTTCTCTGCCAATTATTGTCCTATCCTAACAAACCATACATCAATGCAAAACCTATTCATTCAGCTTTCAGATAATGAAATTATTATTTAAAAAAGAAAATTGACCCTTATGACTGGGTTTTGTGGTCCAGGGTCACATATAAAGGATTTATGTGTATGTGCATTTGTGAAAGTTTGCACTTAGTGTAATTGTGGGAAGTGGGGTTACTGTGAGCTCCAGTGGATAGAGTTTAGTGAATGACTTTGCCAGATCGCCTGTGGTGTTGTTCCCTCTTCAGCCCACTCCATCAGCTGACTCTCCTCCACTCTCCCTCTCTCTCATGTCTTTTCCCATTCCAAAATGAAAAGAAAATAGGGGTGTACCATAAATTGCCTGTATGAATGTTACCGCTGTGCAGATTATTCACATTTTACCATAATTGCAGACAGTTGGAAAATGAAGAGAAATAGTTGTTTTCTCTGTCTCTGTGGTGTGGTGTCCACCCTCTGGCTCTCTCTCCTCCACCCCTTTTGTGGAGCCAGTAGATGAAGAACAGTCTCTTTGGCTGCTGTTGTTCGCCTGTGAGATCTGGGGTTCAGTTTGAGCCCCACTGTAATTTTATCACCCCTCTCCTCAACAACACAAACACAAACCTCTACTCCCAACCCATAACCCTATTTATGTCATTACAGCCACCTTGTCTGAAAACTTCCCTGACATTTCCAGGAGACTTTCTGAATCACAGCATTCACGGCTGAGACGGGGCAGACATATTTCCACTGAATACTTTTTTGATTTACATGTATGGTTGACTCATTCTGTTTGGGCGCTCTGTTTTCTTAACTTATTTTTAGGGACAGGTCAGTAATGTGTGCATGTTTGTTTGAGCCAAATAGTCTCTCATTTAGTAACTCAAATCCACAAGAAAACTATTATTGGAGTAGTAATATCAAGCAAGTCATTGGCCAATAATTATAATTAGTTTGTTTTTATTATTTAAAAAATCATACACTGCCGTTCCATATTTGAAGTCATTAGAAACTTTTAAATGCTTTTAAAATGTCTTATTCTTACCAGGGCTGCTTTTATATAAAAATACAGTATAACAGTAATATTGTGAAATATTATTACAATAAAAAAAAAAAAAAAAATATATATATATATATATATATATATATATATATATTTTTTTTTTTTTTTTTTGAAATGTAATTTATTCCTGTAATTTATTCCTGAATCTTCAGCATCATACTCCAGTCTTCAGCGTCTCATGAACCTCAGAGATCATTTAATGCTGATTGCTGCTCAAGAAACCCCTCTTATTAATATTAATGTTAGAAAACAGTTGTGCTGTTCAGTATATTTTTGTAAAAACTGTGATATATATTTCAAAATTAAGTGATGAATAGGAAGTTCAGTAGAAGATAATTTAATTGAAATAGATTTTTTTTGTCACATTATAAATGTCTTTACTGTCACTTTTGATTAATTTACACCATCCTTGCTGAATAAAAGTAATAATGTATCTACTATTTTAAAACAACACCTGTAAGCTACTATCTGAATAAGAGAATACAGCCTTATTTCAAATTCAGCAGTATTTCATTTATCCTAAGAGAACAGTAATGGATTTCCTGTGGCCCGCATACAAAGAAATAGGAGTCTATTTTAATAAAAAAGCACAGATGGATAACATACATAAATATTTTAGAGACACTTAATTTTCTCAACGCTCAGCTAAAACTTTAGTATTGCACTGCAACTGTTTATCAATGTCATGATCACATTGAGTAGATAAATGCAAGGCTTTTTCTTTCTCACTTTGGTAGCGACACCTAATAAACAAAAGCCCACAAAGTTGAGATAATACCTGTTCATCATATCAATCTATTACGTTTTTAGAAGACATGAGAAAAGGATTAAACCATTATACTGAACTTTTCAAAGTGGCACATTTTTAAGTGAGAGTTAAGTGACGTGTGACCAAGTATGGTGACCCATAATCAGAATTTGTGCTCTGCGTTTAACCCACACAAGTGCACACACACACAGCAGTGAACACACACACAGCAGTGAACACACACACAGCAGTGGGCAGCCAATGCTGCAGCGCCCGGGGAGCAGTTGGGGGTTCATAGCCTTGCTCAAGGGTCTCACCTCAGTCATGTTATTGGGTTTAACCTTTAACAAGGTTTTTCAGACAATTCCTGCTTGACCTGAGACTAGAACCCGCAACTTTCGTGTTTCAAGTCGGACAGATAGAGTGGACTATCCTAAATAGTCTGCCTTAGTGACTACTTTAGTGTAATAGACTAAAACCTGCAGAGAAATCTCTCAGGTTTCAATACAAATATCTTTGGGTTTGGGTTTTGAATATGAATGAAAGTATTTTGGGATTTGAAAAACATTAGGGTGAGTAATTGATTTGAACATTGACCTGCTGTTGATGAGCTTATCAGCATTTATTGCAAAATTGGTTTTTAAAACCTAATCATAATCAGAGGGATAATTTGTTTGACCTTTGTCATGTAGTATGACCTCCTCTTGATGCAAGTCAGATGCCTAAAGCAGGAGTCTGTCCTGATTGTGAGAACTTTAACCTGTTTGAATCTCTCGGAGGAGAGCATGAAAAAATGAGTCGGGTTTAATTGGGCCTCACATTGCTTGTCTTTGAGGGAGTAGCACTGAGAGGTGAACAAAAGCAGGACGGCACATCTGGGAGACCAGCCAGTGGGAGTTTTGTTGGTGTTCACCGGCCACTAAAGGCCACTATGTGTACTGCTGCCAAGTTAGTGCAGAATACTGAAGTTGTGTGTCAGTATTGATCTGAAAGGACTTCGGATTATTTGGTGACTCAGCGTTTCCCTACAGAACCAAAGTACATACAGGATTTCAATATCTCAGTACTGAGATCAGCTGATTTGCTTGACATTTTAATCTCATGTCAGGTATGTTCCTGATTCTTCATGATTTATGTGGAAAATAAGACTCATATTGTCACAAATTTGAGGGAAAATATTGAAGCAGTTTTGTTTGTCTATAAAATATTAAGCTACCAGTCATTAACATTTTATCTGTATTAATTACACTGTTAAAAATGCAGTTTCCGAGAAGCAGTAATTTGAGATGGATAGAAGCTGTCCTGACTCTTTTAATAGTGAAGCCATTTCTCCTGTTTTTGTGCTGCATAGAAAAAAATGATTAGAGTCGGTTACGTAACTCCCCCCAGAGCCTCTCCACACGCATCACCGTCTGGATATATCTAAATAATGATTTTGGGGTTTATTTATGCTTAATTTGCACAGTCCCTTTTGGTTTATTAATGCATCTGCCTTCTTTTCGTGTTTGATGAGCTAAAATGAGAGAGGGGAGAAGAGAAAGAGGTAGTGATGGGGTATTTATAGAGTATCCTGCTGTGGGGCTGGCCGGTCTGTTTCAGTGAAGCATTGCGTTCTGTCAGACCCCATCAGATCTCCATATGGACTCTAACTCTCTCAAATACACACAGAGCACTACATCATTCCTATTAAGACGATCAACATTTTTAGTTAAAAACATGCTTTACTGATATTTTATTTTTAAGAAGATAGAACTGTATACAACGGTGAGATATAACTGTATTAAAAAAAACTACTGTAAATGGACATAAAGCATTCAGCATGTAATATTGAATAATATAATTTACAAACATTAAAAATTATTTATTGGTAACACTTTAGATTAGGGAACAGATATTCACTATAAACTAAGAGTTTACCCTCAATAAACTCCTAATTTGTAACTTATTAATAATAAGTAAGTATGTTATTAAGTTCAGGTATTGGGTGGGATTATTGATGTAGAATATGGTCATGAAGAATATGTGCTTTATAAGTAAGTACTAATAAACAGCCAAAATGTTAATAATAGGCATGCTAATATGCAGCTAGTTAATCATGAGAATTGGTTCTTATAATAAAGTGTTACCGATTTATTCATTTATGTATTTACTTCATTTTATTAATTCATGAACCTGATATGTATTTTATATCTCTTTAATTAATATGTATATATTATTTTAGTATTGTTTTGATTATATATTTTAAATTAACTTTGATCTAAAAATATAGCTTTCATTCTCTTTTTTATAGTTTTAGTTTTTAGTTATTTTGCTGTGTGATTTTGCCATTTTTTATACGTTTTATTTTTTGTATTTATAATTTATTTTTATTTAAGTTTTTAGTAATTTTTGTTCTTTTTAATTATAAGTTTTATTTTATTTCATTTTACTTTTCAATTTTATATAAAAAACATTGTTTTATTCAACAATACCAATAGCAATATTATTCTCAAGTTGGATTTTTACTGGAAAACAAGGCATTTTGCTTGGTCATGTACATTATACACTGAATATTTCAGGGTAATATTTAATGAAAAGTCCTTATATGAAAAAAAAATCTAAATTTAATAACTATGTCTTAAATACAGTAAATATCTTAAATACAGTTTCAAATGATTTGATATTTAATGTGAAATGACATGCAAAACACTCTCTGAACACTCGCTTTCAGACTTTGCACTGACAATTATATGACTTGAAACAGCATTAGAAAACAAATCTACAAAAATCTAAATGCCAAAAAATTTTGTTGCCTTGTATTCATACACACATGCACAGGCTTCCTTATTTAAAACATTAAGCTCCCTTGTTTTATTAATGTGGATAAAAACACAAAACAAATGCTCTTTATCACTAACTCATTATTCAATAAAAGCACTAAACATGCAGCCTTGTATATCCTGAGGGAATCCATGAAACCAGAGGAAAAAGATAGCAATATATGCTCCTTGGCCCATCTATTTCTCTTTGTCTTTCTCACCCTTTTTTTAAGCTTTCTGTTGAGTTCAACTAAGTGCATTCACTTTATTTCTGTTGTACCATGCTGTTTTTTCTTAAGATCACCTCATATGCAAGTCATGAAGTCATTAGTCTTGATTATGTGACTATTTCGGATAGCTGCACATCGTTGCATGTTTATGCATATGTCAGATCCTGTGTTTGACAGCAGTAACGTAGCAATGTCATCATAGCTTTGATCTCGCAGAGCTCCCCATCTGTTACTGAGATTATGTACTGAGAGAGACAAAGCTGACATCAATGTTTCATGCATTCACCCGAGCTGCACAATACATCCTGTATCTCTCTGAGGTTTAATCAGCATCGCTTCTACATGCATCTAGTTGAGACACACGGACTTCTGTCCTTTAATGCTTACTAGAGCAGTCTGTTTTAACCTTTAGCCTTTGAGTGGCTCACTCTCAAACACACATACAGAAAGATGCACGTTTTCCTCTCGCCTTGCTCTGTCAGGGTAACTGAAGGCCTCCCTTAGGGCGCTCGGGCAGATGACTTCATTGGCCTTGTTTGTTTTCTGCCCTTGGGGCTGGAGGAGAGGAGAGAGAGAGAAGGCCACCTCATCCTGACACTCCAGCACAGGAAACAGTCTAGTCCGGGCTGGAAACATCTGGTTTCATGTGTGTAAACTACAATCATCCTCTGTGCCACTATAACACTGGTAATGTAGATGCCTCCTTTATGTGACAGTTTTTGAATAACCAAAAAAATTTGACAAATAAATGAAAAGTCATTTGCATGCTTTAATGCAAGCATTTATCTGAAAGTCAAGTCAGTTTTATGTAGCAAATTTCACAAGCAGCTTTACAGAAAAATCATGATGTCACATTTATTAGATTAGAGCGGAGCGATAATGTACCATAGTACATTTTCGACAAAATAAGCTATCGGTCATGTTACGCTGCCTGGAAGGAGCACGGAGCCGTGGATAAGCGAAATAAGACTTTAAAAATCCAACACAGGGTATATCCAACACGGAACATGGAGGAAGACACACGTATGTGGTTTGTAGACCTGACAAAACAGAACTAAAAAGGACAAGGCTTATAAAGACTTGATAATTGGGGAAACACAGGTGCATTGAATAACTAAATTACCAGGGACATGGAGCACATGGGAAAGAAACTAGACAAACCTGGGAACTAATCAAATCAAACACGGGAGACAGAAACTGGGTCACAGGGGCACAAACAAACATAAAGAGTCCATGGGTGTGACATTACTCCCCCCTCCCAGTAGGTGCATCCTCGCACCGTAGAAATAACATAGGAGAGGGAGAATGGGTGGGAACTTGGGAAGAGGTTCCGATGGAGCACGGACTCTTGAGAGTTGTCCAGCAGACAAGGACCATGGAGGAAGGAGTCAGGGAGGAGACTATGGAGGAAGGTGGAGCCGACAGGGGGGGGAGCCATGGAGGAGGAATGACTGCCAATTCCAGGTGGCCGACCCACGGCAACAGAGCAGGTGGAGGAGGAGCCCAAGGCGGAGACGGAGAGCCGAAGAGTCAGGGTGACGAGGAGGATCCGGAGGTCCTAGGCGGAACAGATGGCTCTGGCAACCGATAAAGAGATGTGGATCCAGAAGGCCACAGTGGAGCCAGAGCGACAGAGGACTGAGGTGGAGCCGAGGGGATGAAGGAGCCTGATGGAGCTGGAGAGACGGATGGATGAGGCAAAGCCAGAGGAGTGGAGTCCCGAGGCGAAGGATGGACGACGCCAGACCAAGGCAGAGCCGGAGGGACGAGGAAGACAGGTGGAGCTTGTTGACTGCCTGGCCACAGCGGAGAGGAGGTAGCTAGGAGCCATGGTGGAGCCGACGTGTCAGTGGGCCAAGGCAGAGTCCAGGCCTCTATGGCTGATGGCGGAGTTGAGGGAGACTCCAACCACGGCGGCGCTGGACGATGGCAGTCCCGCAAAGCTTGCACCGTAATGTTGGTGGGCTGAGGGCGAGCGGAGCGGCTGCCAGATGACAGCGGTGGAGGAGGCAGGAGCTGGTGGGAGGGTGGTTATTTCAGAAGAGCGGCTACAGGAGGGTACCTTCTAGGAGCAGGCACTGGAGGGAGCTCTATGGCTGGAGCCAACACTGGAGCGAGCTCTGGGGCTGGAGTCTTTCCTAGGCTTAACTGGGGATCAGGAGCTCTTCCTCGGCTTAACTCTGGAAGGGGAGCCCGTATGTGCTTATAGTAGTTCTTGAATTTGTTATTATTGTCAGTTAGTTAATTCAAGATGTTATCTGATGATATTGAGAATGATGAAAACTGAGGTTCTGTAACATATCTTATTGGGTCTTACTGAGTTTTGCTCACTAGAAGAAAATAGTTTCATTTGCAGTGTTTTATTTCCAGAATAGCTTTGAATGCATGAATGCGTTGTTTTGAATATTCACAGCATGCTTTCGGTTAAAAATAATATATGTTTTGATGAAAACATCTAATGTTAATAACACGCACTCATGCAGTCTTTTCTTTGTGTTTGTGTTGACTGAATGTTAGGATTCCACTGTGTTTCTGCATAGTCCGCCCAGTATGTTTCATCATGGTCCAATGGCAGTCATTTTTCAGGAGTACACCCACTGGGACAAAGTCAAGGATTTACTGAGGTTACGCATTATATATTGCTTTTACAGTTATTTAAAAAAAGCTCATCTCTTGCCTCCCCATTGAATTTGTGGGATAAAGTCTGTGTAATGTACTGTAATCTTGTTTCAGTCTTGGCTGATGTACAGTTCCACTTTCTGATACGAGGATGTGATGCTTATTTGGCTTTTGGAGGCACTTAGATCTTGACTGTACTATTTAAACGAAGACTAAGGTCACTAAGTGAGAGGTCTGACAGACTGCTTTTCAAATAAAATGTCTAATTATAAGATACTTGGCTGCCAAATTGTGGCTATTCCAATCAAATGTCCATTAATATTGTAAATTGAGTCATCTGGGAGGTTATGGAGTCTTGGAAGACTCAGTACAGTGAAAGTGGAATATACAAGGCTCTGATTGTTCAGTTTGGAAGGCAAAGTTAAAATAAAAGCCCAAACAACTCAGAGCCCAGTTCAGCAGTGCTGTCCTGTCTGTTCTTTTTACCTTGTGCCCAGACAAATACTGCTCATTTTCTGCTCCAGATGAGAAGTCAAAACAGATGTATGGGCTGAGTCAGTGGCCAATACCTGCATTCAGTGTCCTCTCTAATGTGATCTCAAAGCAAACAGGGGTGATTAAGAATGAGAAAATGAATAAACGTATTTTATCATTACATACTGAAATACTGTACTGCAAAGACTGCTCTCATCTTCATCAACAAATTCTTAATTTCCAACAAACTATTGAATGGCTGAATGAATATCAAATCTAGGATCTGTGTAACTGGTCCTTGGCCCTGTTTTTTCTCACTCCCTCTGCCTTTCAGCAAAATGAGTAAGAGAATGAAGGAATTTGAGAGAGCTGGATGGAGAGAGTGAGAATGGAGAGGCAGATGGAATTTGTGAGAAAATAATCTTAGGGTTATTTGACAGACAGAGATGTTAAGAGAAGCTGCTCTTTTTTAACATTTTGAGTTCCATTCCCTCATTAAGAATGATGTTTTTGGAATTTCTGGAGCTGCTTAGAGGAAAAATCCTCCTAAATTGTAAATTCTTTTTCCACAGAATTATTATAACATTTGATATGCCCTCATAATCCATCCTTAAAAACAGTCAATATTTTTTTTTTTTTAACAATGGAATTGTCTGGTCTTTATTTATCAATTTTACCACTAATAATAACCTTACCACTGAACTTTACCTCTGAAGTTCTAGTCTCTCATTCTCAGTTATCTTCCCTCTTGTGGTCTAAAACTGAACTGCTATTTTTGCTAGTATTTACGAACCTGAATCCCTTTGGAGCACTAATGAATGGAGAGAGGTGCTGAATCTAAAAGTACTATTTATGGGAATTTCTACTGAATATTTATATTCCTAAGCTATTAAATTTCAAAGGAAAAATAGTGTCTGTGAGTCTTAGATACTTAGATTGTTAAGAAACTTATTGGGATTAAATAAATGATTTGCAGGGTTTGTGCAGCAAAGATACTTTAAATGAGAAAAAGTCTCTTCTTGATTTCTTTATGCTCTCAAGCTACTTTTTCATTCTTGAGTACAATTAAATGTGAAAATTTTGTTTCAGGCAAAGGTATTATTATCTGAAAACTGAAGCCACACACATTTTTTTTTTACTTAAAATAAAATAAACTTCACCTGAAATAAAATAAAATATAAAAAACGTAAATATAGACATACTTTAAAAAACAAATAAGCAAACAGACAAAAAAGAAACTAGAAGTAAAACAATCAAAACACACAACAAAATTACTAAAACAACAAAATAAAAATGGAAATACAAAAACAAATTAAAAGTATTGAAATGTTATACTATCTCAGTTATTATAAAATACCTGATTTCAGGACAAATTTATATGTAATTAATTAAAATTCTGGTACTAATAAAACACAAGCATATTTTATACTCCATAGTATGTCATGATGATTATGTAATATATTGTCAACACTATTTAATTTGTCATATTAATGTTTTCTTTTCTCGTGTGTCCTGTTAATCCAGTGTAAATATTTGTCTTGTGTATACTTGCCATGTTTTTTGTGAAAGACAGCACTTTATGCAAGATGCATAAAATAAAATCACTTAGTGTTTTTTCTTACTGTTACATATTTGATCCATTCACAGTGTGTTTTAAAACACATTTTTCTCTCACAGGTAGAACGTGAGCTTTGTGGGCTCAAGCGTTGTCTGCCACTAAATCAAACTGAAAATTTCTGAAAATTGAAGCAGCAAATCATCTTTTATGTATGTGTGCTTGCACAATGAACACAGCTGAAACTAGGACAGACAACAGAGCATTAGGACAACAAAGCTGCTTTTACTTTCCTGGAAAACAATATAGAAAAGCTGAGATTTACTGCTTTTTACTTATCATGCAGGATATAGGGTTACAATTTCATTATGAATTACTAAGATATTTTTATTCATTCTTGTTTTGAGACTACAAATAGTCCTGAGTGAGCAGAACAAAGAAGAGATGAGAAATCTCTCAGTTGGTGTACTAAGACTGTTATGTAACACTTTCTCAGGCAGCTGTGTCCTTCATGTTTAAATCGTGGCTGTCTTGGGACTTAATGTGAGGTGTTTCTGCAGTGATCATGTTAAAAATGAAAAGACAGAGACAGAAGACAGAAAAGTGCTATCGTGGTCACATGCAGTCCCTTAGGAACTCAAGTATAACTGCAGATGTACAGCAGTTAGAAACAGCATTTGAAGTTGTCAGGACACTGACACTGAGAGTCATATTAGAGGTTTGAAGGCATTTTAAACAAAGAAATGGCAGATGTGTGCTTGAGTGCTGAGCATCAATTCACATCAGAGCTGAGCTCTTGTGTGTCCTTGAGTCGTCTCTGAGATGATTGAAGACGCTGCATGACTTTGACACCACTGTGCTGCTGTTAGACCCATTACAGCCGCTTAATGAGACAGCCGCGGAGATTAACGGCATTAATCAACTGCTGTGGGCCGTTCGGTTTCTGACACTGACAATCTAAAGCACGTCTGTAGAAAATAGTACAGCTTGCTGCTGTCATAATCCAGAGTTTCAGCTGAGAAATGTAAGCCTTTGAATGTGTTTCTGTGTGTTTCTGTTTTTTTTTTTTTGAGAAGAAAATACTGTATACTGTATACATCAGTATATATCATTCCTGTGATATCAAAGCTGAATTTTTTGCATAATTACTGCCGTTTCCATTGGTTGGGGGATATGACCAAAATCTTATATCACAATATGAGTAATTTTATTTCAAGATAATGATATATATCACGATATAGATATTTTTGCTTTAAATAAGGGCCTTATGATATCTATTTACTATACCATAGAAATTTCATAATACTTTTTTCCCAGTGTCAGTATCACAAAAAACTACTAGTCTAAATAATAATAATAATAAAAAACTCAAGCTCAACGAAGACAAGCAATCTAATTACAAGCAATAGGACAAAAAAAAAACTACTAAAGTAGAACAAATAAATAAGATTTACTACATACATTGTAAGTAATCAAATGTATAAAAACAGCTTATTCTTCACTGTGTAAATTAAATATATATATATATATATCTTCTTATTTTAGTTACTAAAATGATTTATTTAATAGCAGCGAGAGATTTTCTCTCTTTTGTTGTTTGATTAACATGAATTATAGACAGCAGGGATATTAGACTGCTGTCACTTTAAGAGCTGCCCGGCTGTAATATAGTGTTACACTTTTTCTTTCTCAGCTGTTTGCGTTCACTTAAAGGTACAGTTTGTAGGACCTGCCACTAGAGGGTGCACTATCAAAACAATAACAATCGTGTTGTTTTTATGGCTAAGGAGCGTGGAATGATGGGATTTGTTGTCTTCTACCCAACTGCTGACGGCCATCAAATCAAACAGAAACGTAAATTATGGATTTAACGCAAGTTCAACGATTTGCGTGAATAGATTACAAAGTCAATGCAAAGACGCAATCAGACTATGGATCAGATGCGTCCTTGCACGGGTCTAGAGACGCAATCCCCCGCGTTTGGCGTCTATGCCCCATTATACTAATCTTGTTGATCATTATAATAGCATACGTTTTCTGTAAAGATCAAAACAATTCACATGTCGAGTAATACACGAGCGAGATCGGCATCTCTTTCTAGTTGAAGTTTGTCATGAAGCTACTTCCGCATTTGTCCACAACACTGTGGTCATGTGGTTTCTACGTCCGATACAGTAGGTGGTGGTATGCATCTGATGCCATGAAGCCATGGTTGCAATCTGCCATAAAACTAAGAAGAAGAAAAACTAATGTCACTGACAGGTGACTGCAATGCCCCGTGTCACTGTTTAGAATGGGAATTTTCTCATGATTTACAAGTAGTTGAAAACATTTGAGATATTGTTAGTAATCAGCTTGACAAAATATATAACACTAGCCTAGTGGTTTTTGGATCATTTACGACAAATATCTTACAAATTGTACCTTTAACACTTGATGGTCATTTTGACTTATACAGTGTGTGTATTTGACCATTCAAGGCCTATAAAGCAAAAAATTAACTCCATACTCCTATGCTCTGTGAGCACCATCTTCCGGTGCACATGCCCCTCTGAAGCTTTCAGAAACTTGCATAGGTGCATAGGAACCTATTGTAACTGTTGGTGTTCTTGTCATTCTTCTTCTTCCACTCTTGAGTCTATGGCAGCCCATTTAACCGCTTGCGAGAAAGTTGTGAAATTTGGCACACTGATAGAGGACAGTTCAAACATTAAGTATAGCAAATTTGGAGTCTCTATATAGAACTATCTAGTGCCACCACTTGTCCAAATGTAACCCCATTCTTCCGGATCCTCGCTGCCACACCTCACACTCGCTACGAGTGGGTCTTCGGCATGGGAGGTGGACGCACTAACAAGGAGGCTAAATGACTGCAGCCACTAGAGTCTGTTGCCAGTGCGACTCTTGAGATGGGGGAGTGAGATTTACCTGCACAGCACCTACTCGCTGGTCTCCGTCACACTCACCCCCATAAACCTCACTCCCATCCGGGTCACGGCACCAATACAATTCAATACAGTTTGTAAATATTTTTTTTATATTTGGGGGCATGGGGTGTGTAGACATAGTCTCAGAAAAATGGTTGCAGGGATTCAATGAGGTAAAAAAAAATTAAAGGCACTTCAGTGTATAACTTTTAAGATTTTTGAGGATTATCAAATCTGGTTGATAAGGCAAAAAAAAAGGTTTTGAATTTCTTGTCGATATATGAAACTGTTTTCATTCATTACATCAACGAATTTGCTGGAAAACATGCCAAACTGCATCTGAGACTGTATCTCTGCAATGCTTTGACATATTTACACCAACTTTGTATGTGCCATCGTCACCTCGGACTGACCATACCACAGTGCCACCTATTGGTCAAAAGTGTTGAACCAATCTTTAACCATTAATAATTCAATTTTAAACCAATCTTTAACCATTAGTAATTAAGTAATTAAATGACATTTCAAACAGTGCCACCTATTGGTCAAAAGTTATAAGCCAATAAATGACATTACTGGTGGTTGTATTTTGGATTTCTCAGCCATTTTGATTAAAATCATCTTAAAATGGTTTCAATTTCTCATCGCAGTAGTTGGTCTGATGCTTGGATCTGTAGTGCTTGGCCCATTATTGTTACTTGCAGTTATATTAATTATTATTATTAAGGTTAAAAACAGTTACTTAATATTTAAGTGGAAACCACATAAATGGGAAACATATATGGGACAAGACAGTAAAGAGTACTGAAAGGAAGCATTGAACTCGGGCCACCCAAAGCTGTTTTCGGAAGAGGGTTCTTGTGAAAGGACTTTGAAAAGAGGTCTTGATTAGAAAATATAGGAGGATACAGTCAGGAGGCAAAGCAGGTAAATTGGAATGGGTTTAGACACGTTTAAGCCTATGAGAGCATCCTGTCCCTGAACCAAATTGCAAGGCTGCAGTCAGAGGTCAGCAAATGTGGCTCAGTTGTTAGTTTTATGAAAATTAAAACGCTAATACCATCCCAAAGCTCAGAGGCAGTGCAAGTTGGACAGTAATCCGATTCTCCATGACAGAAATAAAAAACAGCACAAATCCACAGTTTTTCCTCATACCTGAAATAGGTTCTGTTCGGTCTTTCTCTTATTAGGGAATATAAACATTTTCCACTCACATACCTTGCTTAAACTTGCTTTAATAATATATTATATTTTTATAATAAATTAAGAATTATCTTTTGGAACCCTACTGTATGTCATATTTTCTTAACTTGTCATTCAAAAGTATAGGTCAGTATGTATGTTTGTAGTTTTATTTATTTATTTATTTTTGCTTATGGTAAAGAAATGAATATCTCGTTTAGCAAGGATGAAAAAAAATCCACAGAAATATTAACTAGCACAATAGTTTATTGAAAGGCAAATTGACATATTAACTAATTTCTGAAGGATCACGTGACACTGAAGTAATGGAGTTATGATGCTGAAAATTCAGCTTTACATCACATGAATAAATTACATATTTAAAAATAGAAAAATGTTATTTTAATAACAATATTACAGTATACTGTACTTTTTACTGGATTCAACTGCTTTTTTTATCCAGTAACTGAAGAAAGTTTTATAACTACTGGCAGTCTGGACTCATTAGAGTTCATAATCCTCAGATCAGCATTAATTGAGGCCAGTCTGTGACCCCAGGCTGCTTCTCTCCATGTGGAGGTGCCCCATAACCCCTCTCAGCTCCCAGTACATGAATTAAGAGGTCAAGTGAGTCAGTCAGCATCTTTGTTGTGGTGCACGGCTGGCCTTGTATTGTCCTGCTGTGTATCCTTATGCATGGTTCTCAGGGATGGGAAAATTATGGTAGAAATGGAGATGTGTCCTAGTCTGGAAGGAGTGATAAAGGGGTCAGAGAGGAGGTGGGGGTGGAGGAGAGAAGTGGACTGATGCCGCTCCGTCCTCAAGTCCCAGACGCTTGGCCCTCACCATCTGTCACCCTGCAGGCTCTCTCTCTTTCTCACTGGGTCCAGAATGGGTCAGACACACATTTACCTCATCTAACAGGACATTTGCCTACGGGAGCAGGTGTGGAACAGCCAGACACTGTAAGGTTAATGGGGAGAAGGTAAAGAGGATAGTTCTCCCACAAATGAAAACTGTCATCATTTAAAGAGCGCTTAGTGAAACACATTATATTTTTCTTTGCATAGAACTCATAATGGCTTTCATTATAGTAGTAAAATTTTCACTCTTTTACATATAATAAACACGGACAGTGACCAGGAGCTGTCAAGCTCCAAAAAGGACGAAAAATAATTAAATAAACCCACCATTCTGCTATTTGCAATACGTAAACAGTATTTAATTTACTTTAATATTAAGTAGAGAAGATCTGTATCTTGGAAACTAGTGCAGAAGGAAAGATATTTAGTAAATATTATTTTAGATTTCATTCTTTTTCTTTGCATAGGAAAGTCTATAATACATTATGTGGGTTTAGATGAGTTGGAATTTAGTGCACAAGTTGTCCTTTTTGGAGCTTGACAGCTTTAAAGATGAAAACATTATAGCATATTTATTAGAGAACTTATGGAAATAATATACTTTAAAAGAATACACTGTATTTAAGTGTGAACTTAATGCAATGTTTTTGGACACTTAATTGTATATTAATGGAAATGGAATGAAATGAAAACAATTTTAACTTTAATTTTGAACTTTAACTTAAGTCAGACTTAAGGACAACTTTACATGTAATTTAATTCTTCTATTTTCTTTGAAATAGGGTTATAGTGTACTGCTGAATGTACTGAGAAGCATTTATGTAAAACTGAAATACTTTAAAAATTAAGGTTTTAAATTATAATCAAGCACTTTACATGTGATTTCTTTAAAGGACAATAAAAAAGTACTAAAACGATTTAAAATGTACTTTTAATCTGATATTAATACAAAGTACACTGTATAAAGTGTTAAGAAACATTAAAGTGTCTTTATTTACTTTAAGTACACTTACTGTATTAGTATTGTATTATTTTCAAGTACAGGTTTAGAAAAATATGCTTTTAAGATATGATCACATTGAGCACCAATGCACAATGCCACCATTGACAGCTGACTTTTGTTAAACTCTCTCCTGTCAGTAACATCCTCTGTATCTTGTATCAGTCCAGGAAGTAATTTTATTGTGCTTTTATACTGTCAAGAACCAGAGCCTGTTTTTCAGACGGAAATGAATCTGCTTGAACGATAGTAGAGTAACTTGACACCAAAGAGCTGGTCCAATTAACAGGCATACATTTATCTCCGACAGGCCAGTTGAGGTCATGGCAAAATCAATGGGCCATATTGTATCAGTTTGCAGACAGTGGCTCTGTGATTAATTACTGCACAATGTGTTTATGTTTCTGTGTGGCCGATAAGAGAGAGCAGGAGCATATGAGTCAGAATGAAAGTTATTTAAGAATCCATTATACATAATAGTGTTTTGTACAGAAAAATTTCAGTAGCATGACAGTGGTTCAGCTGTTTTCAAAAGTCTCATTGTGTTGGGCACACAAATAATCAAACACACTCTCCTCTACTATTCTCTCTCCTGATGTGTTGAGGTCTTACTTTTTAGAATAATATTTAGTCTGTCAAGTTTGTAAAAAAAACAAACAATAATTTTTTTTTCTTACTTTTAGTCGGCAAGGTTTCATTAAATTGATTAAATGAAACATTAAATATATTTAAAATGTTACTTAAGATCTCTTTCTCTATTGCAAAGAAATACTGTTATTTTTAATTTTCTATTCATTGATTCCTGAAAAAATGTATCATTGTTTCCACAAAGATGAATTTCAGCTTTACCAACACAGGAACATATGTTGACTATTTTTTTATATATATATATATATATATATATTATGTTTTTTTTATTTATTTTTTTATAATGCCACCATAGTTGGCATAAGAGACTTGTATGAAACTTAATTTGTAAATAATCATCCAATAGTTATATACAGTATTTAGACTATATAGCAAGAGTCTTGATTACTAGTACAGCTGTAATTTGGCCATAGCCACGAATCCACAGTTGTTTCATATATTTATTATAATATTGCCCCTTCAATATAGTTAGCTACTTATGTTAATAGCTTGTACTGTAGCTAACAACTTTCATGTCACTTGGAAAGCTGCGGTTTAAAAATAGTTTCCACACCAGTGTTCTTTGTGTTTTATATTGAACTGTCTTAGACCTCCATTCACCCCCTTTATTTTCCCAGTCACTCCCCCTTTCTGTGAAGCAGGCAGGCTCAGGCACGTGTGATCCACCGTTTCCCCTCTCCGATCCACGTGTGTCACGAAGTTGAATGTATGTGTGGGTTAGTGTGTGTTTGTGCATGGCTGGCAGCCCATGTAGATGTGACCCACTTTAGAAGGGGTAGCACACACTAGATGAGACTGTCGATAACTGAAGACAAGAGATAACCACAGACACATTCCTCTCTAATCTCCACTTCTTTCTTCACTGGTTTTATTAAAACCAGAGTAAACAGTAACTAGCATTCCTGCATAAGTGTATAAGGGTAGAGAGAGGACAGTCCCTGCAGATTCAATCATAGAGGACTATGTGTAAACCCAGCGGTGACATCTCATATCCCTCTGTACAATTATGAGCAGGTATTGTGGTTGTAGTTTTTTATTTATTTTGTAAATGAGTGTGCAGCAGGTTTGAAGCACTTTTTACTCCAGTGTGTTGAGTTTGTACATTGAATCCATACTATATGAGTATGGTATGGTGTACTATATGGATATGGTATACCATTCAAAAGTTTGGGTTCAGGAAAAAAATTGTATCATGAAAGAAATTTTACCAAGGCTGTATTTATTTGATAAAAATAGAGTAAAAGCATTAATATTGTGAAATATAATCTCAAATAAAAATAACTACTTTATATTTTAATATATTTTAAAATGTAATTTATTCTTGTGATGCAAAGCTGATTTTTTTTTTCTCCAAAAAAGATTTCTCCAATCCTCAGTGTCATATGATCTTCCAGAAATATTCAAATATATTCTGATCTGCTGCTGAAGAAACATTTGAACCATGATATTTTTTTTTCAAAAAAGGACAAAACCAGCATTTTTTTTTTTACATTTCATTATTATTTTCACACTGTAAATGTGTCTTTACTAGAACACTTTTGATAAATGTAATGCTTACTGAAAATAGGTACTGATTTCTTTCAAAAACAGCAACAAGAAAAACAAATAGATCTGTAAAGTAACTGTAGTGTACCATAGTCTTTCAGATTTTGCACACTTAAAAAACAAACATTACATTAGACTTTTTGTTTCATTCATACAGTACACTTACAGTATGGACATAGCAGAGCAGGAACACACTGTTAGTCTGTTTGTCACATATGATACAACACGCTGAAACTCATTTCTTCCAAATTCATTTACTTCCAAAATTCAGGATTTCTAAAAAGTCCTGAGTCAAAGTGGCAATGTTTAGTTTAATCTTAGTTATTATGGTTTCTCACACAGAGGTAGTGTTGGTAGGTATCCAGTGGGGGGCAGTGTACTCTTCCACTCCACTCAGATATAACATGTATGGAGGAGAAATATTCACAGATTATACTGTACCTGACAAAATGCACTCTCTCTTGGCTTTATGTCCACCGAGACCCATGTGAACTCACTGTCTGACGGCCAAATACAAAGAAAGAAAAACCGCTGGCCCCTCAGAAAGCCATGACCTTATCATGCTTTCATGGTAACATAATAACAGGCTTTTCACCTTGACACCATGCAACTAATACTCCATAGCAGGTGTGTGACATACAGTATGCATACTTGAACTCAGTCGTATCGCTTGTAGAGATGAACAGATGGTGGAGGCTCTTTAGATGCTCTCTTATACTTTATTATTGTTTTTACTAGGCGTATGGAACTTTTTAATAGTGATTATGAATTTCCCCTCAGCTTTCCTCTGGTGAATGTGTTTTGCATGCTCCAGAACTT
The DNA here is from genome assembly GCF_003368295.1 of Carassius auratus. NCBI lineage: Eukaryota > Metazoa > Chordata > Actinopteri > Cypriniformes > Cyprinidae > Carassius > Carassius auratus. The sequence continues at coordinate 13,776,958 of NC_039280.1, forward strand.
CACCTGAACCTGTGTATGTGTGTGTATCCCTGCAGGAGTGTGTGTGAGCCGAGGTGGACACTGCTGTGGGACTCTGGGGATGTGTAAAGTCTCCATCCGTCCTGGGTCTCTGCAGCATTTTAGGAGCTGCTCTCTGGGCCTTTGTGCAAGGTAAAACAAAAGTATGTCTCTCTATCCTTGCTGTCAGTTCTGGAGAAACAGACATGACATATGGAAATGATTTCCATCATTCGTTTAGCCCAGCCATACAGAACAAGCAGGCTTTAATGGACCCTGGCATCAATGTCATAACTTTTACCTCTCACAGTGTTCGTTTTAATTAGACTCAGTTAATTAAAGACACTAAAAGCTAATGATCTGTAAAGCATGATGAAAATACACTCAGAGTTGACTTATATCAGTGCAAAGGATCTGAAAAGGTAAGGTAATGCATTATAAATCTTATCACCCTTCTCATGAATATTAATTAGGTGATGTAACATTTGACAGTAGTTGCCCCGCCCATTCTTACATCTTCATGGAACAAAGTTCTAGTCTTTTTTCTATGTTCAATATATTCATGTTTATTAAACATCAAGCATGGATGAGGACTGATTATGGAAGGTAAGAAACATATTTTGACAGATTCCACAATGAAAACCATAAAAAGCATGTCATTTTGAGAGGTGTTAAGAAAGTTGTCACCTCTCAAAAAAAAAAAAACTATGTATTTATGAAAAATACAATGTATATGTTTAGCAAGTATGAATGCCCATTAAAGATGTTTTTACAGTGTTTAATGACATGTTCTTTAAAACTATTGAAAGTGGTTACATTTAAGTGTATTCCAATGTAATCTATGATATTAGTAAATTACATCTTATTTACTAATCTATGATATTAGCAAATTTAGGCACTTTGAAATGGTGTCTTAAGAAGCCTTGTTTGCTGAAATGATGTACGAGTTCAAGGGATAGTTAAACCCAAAATGAAAATTCTGTCATTAATCACTCACCGTCATGTCGTTCCAGACCTGTAAGGCAAATTAAGATATCTTTGATGAAATCCGAGGCCTCTCTGACCAGACAGAAACTTAGTAAGGACATCAGTAAAACAGTCCATGTGACATCAGTGGCTAAACTCAAATTTTGCGAAGCTACGATAATTATTTTTGTGTGCAAAGAAAACAAAAAATAACATAATTTAACAATTCTTCTGACATTTTGGAGAGAACCACAACTTTTCTTAGTGCACAACAATGATTCTCGACTGTTTTATCGATGTCCTTACTACTTTTCTGTCTATGCATGGTCAGAGAGCTCTCGGATTTCATCAAAAATATCTTAATTTGTGTTCCTTAGATGAACAAAGGCCTTACAGCTTTGGAACAACATGAGGGTGATTAATTAATGACAGAATTTTTATTTTTGGGTGCTCTGAAACAAGTGATTCGTAAACATATTGAAGCTTCGCTAAGCAGTGTTTCCAACACAGCTGTCACTAGTGTTGTGGTTCATGGTTCTTGTTGCACAGCTTTTCAATGTATACAGATAAATTACATGTTAAAATCTTACCAGGTGACACCTGCTTAGGAAACACTGTATGATAAAGTGAGCGACTGCTTTAAATCTGTTGGAACGCAACTGACTAGGATAAACATAATAATCTGCAAAAATTGTGTTGATGTCAATTTTACAGGCATTAGCAGAGTTGTACTCGGTGGGAACAAGCATTTCCACAGCTGATTATCGCTTCTGTTGGAGTCTGGACATTGATTAATGGCATGAATATGTGTCTGGCTGAGTTTTTACCCCACAGGGAAATTTGAATAAAGGTCCAATCCAGCACTTTGTACGTGGGTCAGGTTCATGATGGACGACCAGTGCCGAGTGTGACAGTGGCATGGATACTGGCCGAGCGGAGTCTAGATGGGAGGGGCTGTAAGGGTCAGAGGGCAGGGTTTGGAGGATGGGATTTATTATTGACAATAGATTTTTGAACATGCACTATAGTAATACCATGTTTTTAATGCACTACCATGGTTGTCGTGAAATCACAACCAGAAAAGTGCCCCTTTTCAGATCACAGATTTGGCCCCATTGGCTCCACTCATCTGGTTAGTATGCAGTTTGAGCACATGACTGGCAGTTCTTCAGTACTTTGTGTGTGTGTGTGTGTGTGTGTGTGGTCTAAGCAGCTGCTCTGCCCCTGCAGCTCTCAATCTATGCTCACACTCATCTTAGCAGCTGTCTGTTTCCTTCAGGAGACCGACCTCTCTCTCTTCCTCTCTGTGGTAGGAATGGCATCAGAGGCTTAGTTACTGACCAGACTTTGTGTTTTTAATTGATTATATTTTCTAAGAATATTTCCAGAGATACACAAATGGTTTCTCATTGGTACAGAGGGAGAAAAAAAATTCTAAGAATATACAGTATAAAGAATATTTATTTATTTAGCTTATGAAACCTCTAACCAATAAGAGTTTTTGTATTATTGTACATTATTACTGTGACACGTTTGTTTTTAAAGAAGCACATCAAGGCTGCATTTATTTGAAACTTTAAAATACAATGACTAATTTATAATACAGTTGAATATATTTGACATGTTTTCTGAATTTTCAGCAGTCATTGCTCCAGGCTTTAGTGTCACATGATCCTTCAGGAATCATTATAATATGCTAATTTTCTGATCAAGAATAATTTTTTTCTTGTTTATATCATTGTTGAAATGTTTTCATCTGTGTAATATTCTTCTTGAAACCATGATACTTTGGTAAATAGACAGCATTTATTTTTGAGTAATATTATAGTAATACTTTCTTTCAAACTATTGTCTATATTTTGTAAAAAAAAACAAAAAAAAAGGTTTGTTTCATGTAATTTTTCATGTAAAATCATGCAAAATTTGTTTCATGTAATTTTTGGGTGGTGTTACATGGATATGTTCACCAGAGATATTTTCATTCAATCAATGTGTGTTTCATCAAACCATGTCATTCTCATCGCATTTTACACTGGGAGCTGCTGCTGTGTTGGCAGTGCTGTTCTGATCCTCCCTACATGCCAGTGGAACATAAACAGCGAGCATGCTGGGAGTTAATGGGAAATGAATAAAAAGACAGGCAGACCAAAGAGTCTCTGACACGTTGCCTGCTCCCATCTCTCTCCTGCTTAGGTTTACTGAGAGAGTACAGGGCAGGACTGAGATCTGTGTGTGTACAGATTAAAAGATGCCATATGTTACCCCCTTTTCCTCTGTCCTATAAAACCAGAGCAGTGATATTGTGCCCATCAGTGATTTGCAACCTTTTTCCTGAATGACACAAGAGGCTTCAGATGTCTAACTGCCCTCTGACTCCCCCTGCTTTCTCTCTCACTCTCTCTCTGTCCATAGACTGATGAATCACTTTTGTTTAGTTATGGGAAATAACTGTCTGTGTAAAACATCATAGCAGCTCTCCCATAGCAAAGATGACTAACACTGCAATATACTGTAGCAATATGTAGCTGTTATATTATTTTGAAGAAATCTATTATCGTGCAGGGGCATGAACAGCGGATGAAAGCCTCTGACTCTGTCTGCAAAAATGTTTTCATGATTCAAAGACATTATCTCATTTGTCAGTGAGACCTGATGCTATGTTTGGTGTTTCCACCTGAGGTCATGTCGCGACTGAGACCACAGACTCATGAAGTATTTTAAAACCCTGGTCTTTCGACCTTTGACCTCACTTGACCCTTTACGCCCATAAAACAGCATGGGCAGCTCCTGGGTGTTTCAGCCGGTGTCAGGAACAGGTGGGTTTCTGACAACTGTCTTTATATTCATCCCCTTATTTAATTTTCTTTGACAGCAGTGTCCCAAATAAAATATACTGTTTCATTGCTAACAAAACTTAATAGAGTTCTTAGTCATGTATCATTTAAATATCAACTTTGTGTAGTAATAAAACATAATTATAAGGTTGATAATTATGCATAGACTATTATTCTTATAAAATAAAAAGTAATGTACTTATTACTAACAACAAAAACACTACTAATATAACAACTGTTACTACTACTACTACTACTTATTATTATTATTAGTATTATTTTCTTTTAGATTTTAATGAAAAAATATTTTAGTTCATATTTTACAAATGTGATTTAGGGATAATAATAATAATAATAGTAATAACATTTATAATAATGTTTAATATTATTTTAATATTAATATCATCTATACAGCAGCAATAATAATAATAATATATATATTTTAAAATATTTGAGTTCATATCAAAATCTTTGAATTTTGACTGGATTTTGGAAAATCTGAACATGTTTTGAGAGCTCTACATGATTAATGAGCTGAAAATAATCTCTGCTTGCTCAGTTTTTAATCACATTTTTTGTTTAATCCCAGGAAACATCATTGAGATATTCAGAAATTCATATGTGTCATATTGTGAGTTTTTTTTCCCGATTATTGGAGTGCTATCAGTCAGTGAGTGTTGTGATGATGGATACCAGGTATTACACAATTCTTTGGCTTTAGTCCTAAACCTTGCTTGTTGTCTTTCCACATGCTCTGTAGAGCTGATGTCCACTCATGGCGGATTCTAAGAATATAAACTCTCTGAAAACTCTCTTTCCAAATACACTTTAAACTCTGTGCATTTTTCATTTTCTGCACACTGAGTAGAAGTGTAGCTGTACATCATGCCCATATGTCCTCCACTCTACGCCCAAGTGTTTTTTATTATTATATTTTTTACATTAAGTTATATGCACACCCACTCAACAAAGCACAAAAAGGACACATAACTCCCTCTCATCCTTCTCTCCACATCACCTCAGTGGTCTTATTACTTTTCCATGGCGGAGAGCAGAGCAGTAAAAGTAGATTGGCTTGCAGTGCTCAGACCTGCTGGCAGCTTCACACATACAGTTACATTACACGCTATTCATTACAGCAGCTCAGACCAGGGCTCTGTATATGTTTATGAAGTCTACTTGTGTGTCTGTGTGACATTTCTGGCACTGTAAATGTTGATGTACTGTATGAATGTGTGTTTCTGTCAGTGATGTAGAGTGTGGAGAGTGTGTGGGATGTGTATTATGACAGCAGATGTGTTTGGCATAAGTTCATTGCTTTGTGATGCAGGTCTGTGATCCTGGGGGGTCTGAGCTCAGGGCTAGAGGTGTATTACACACAGTCCCATATTTGATGTGCTTTTATGAATCCATGATTTTGTTATGTAATCTGCCTCCAGTAGAAAGTTAATTGAAGATTAGTCTGCATACCACACTGCAATCTTTGATCATGTAGACGGCAAAACATGTTTTCCTTCTGCTAGGAGTTACTTTTGTCGGCATGCTCCTCTCATGCTGACAAAATCATGCCCTCTCATGCACTCGGGGATGAAGAGGAAAGATTCATGGGCATCATGCATTGATCCAACATACATTTTGTGATCTGTTCCTCATTAGAAGGCACAAAATCAATGCAGATTTTTAAAAACATTTTTAGGGTTCATTTTAAATGGCAAAATCAATAGGATTACTGTACAGTATGTAGAAAGGGAACATGAAACTTTTTGAAAGAAGTCACTCACAGAGGCTGCATTTAAAAAAAAAAATCGAAAATACATTAACAACAGTAATATCGTGAAATATTATTACCATTTAAAGTGACTGTTTTCTATTGTAATATTATTTTAAAAATGTAATAATTTTCTGGGATGGCAAAGCTAAATGTTCAGCATCATTACTCCTGTCTTTAGTGTCACATGGTCCTTCAGAAATTATTCTAACATGCTACTTTGCTGCTCAAGAAACATTTCTTCTTATTGTCAATGTGGAAAACGGTATGCATTAATGTTTGTGTGGAAAAAGTAAGTATTTTCAGATGGAAATTGTATTTAATTTTATTTAGAAAGAACAGCGTTTATTTGAAATAGTAATCTTTTGTGACATTATAAATTTTATAACTGTCAGTTTTATTTCATTTAATGCATTCTTGCTAAATGTACTAATTTATTTTATTATATTTAAATTTGTATATTCTAGGGCTGCAACAAACTATGATTTTGATAATCAATTAATCTAACGATTATTAGATCGACTAATCACCGATTATTTTGCTGATTAAAATCAGTAGAAATTTGATTATTCAGCTTTTGCAATTAGTTAAAATATTGAGCTATACGTATTCTAACAAATAAATTAAGGTAATCAATTCAGCTTTTGAAAGTCATATTATATAATTACAGTTGTACAATAATTTTATACCAATAAAAATATTTGGCACACAAAATGAGATGGCAGAGAAACTCTCTTATTCACCATTTAATTATTTAATTACCTAAAATATCTTTTTTTTAAGTCATATGGATAAGAAACAATATAAAGCAAAGTGATAAGACGTTTTATTTTTTGGATAAACTAATATTCACAACATAATCTTGTTTTTGAAGAAGATGCTCCCTCAACTTTACTGAAATTCATTTAAGTCTGTCATTTACACCAGACTGCTTTGTGAATGAGGGTCAGAATAAAACAGTTTTTGCACAAAAGTTTCTCCTGAATGATAGAGCAGTGCCAACTTTTCGCAATCCAGCTACATTTCCAGAAGAAGTAAGTATCACGCATTCATTTTTCCAAATTGGCTTTCTGAAAGACCTTCTTGGCACTCTGAAAGGCTAATAAAGCTACCAATGTATGTCTGTTTTAACTGATGCTGCCTTTACGTGCTACCAGAATGATTGTGAAGAGGAAAGTGGGAATTAAAATTGCATATGAAAGCAATGTGAAATCGACCGCTGGAATTAGTAGAGCTTATAATCAAAAGTGGGGCTTATAAAGATTGTAATAGCATGCGATGGTACCATGAGTTATTTTTTATCCCACAGTGCTGCCGTCTATGTAATTCATAAAGTGCATTTTTATGCACAGTACAGTCAGATGAGACTTTTAAACCAAGTGCGTTTTCTGTAATGATAACAGGCTTGTACTAATAGTGGAGTGTTTATTTGCAAAGGCTAGGGCGATATTGCTAGAGCTTGAGCTCTTGAAGCTCCGCCCTCTTCCCCGGACCAGCTCATTTGCATTTAAAGGGGAAGACACAGAAATCATGCGTTTTGGCTCATACCCTAAAAGTACCAATTTTGTGACATATTTTATATTATACACCAAGAAAAAATGCTGGGCAGGTTTTTAGACAACTTTTGTGTCAAGTGGAGTGGCGGGGATGGGACGAAAAAGTGACGCCAAGGTTTGAGACCAAGCATGTTAATACATTCTTATCAAAGATTACAAAGACAGAGTTTTTTAGGTATTAAATGCACTGATGAATCATGTCCAATGAGTGCTGTTAGAAAATAAACAGTTTCATGTTGACTTTAAAACATCATAAAGTGTGTTAAAACTGAGCTGTCTTATTGGCAACTAAAAACATAATCAAATTGAACTAAATATTTAAAATATTAAAATGCAAAGTGTGTGGAATGTGTCAGATTTTCTGGCATCTGAATCTGTAGATTTCAGCCGAGTTGTGCTCATTTTAGCAATGAAACTCTCAGAGCCCCCAGCTTTACCCCAGTCTGCCACTCAACAATTGTTTTGCATTTTTGCTCCATCTTTTTTTCTTTCGCTCTCTCTCAGTAGATGAGGGGTCAAGTGTATTGTTGGAAGTTTTGAGGACCTCTCATTTTGTGTGTGTCCATCTGCATGTGTGTGTACATGCTTGATCAAATCAGTGTGTGTGTGTGTGGGTGGAGGGGTTGGATGGATGGGTGTGGGGAGTGAAAGGGGGATTAGGTTCTTGTTCAGTCTTTTGTCCTTCACTATCATTAATTTCCTCTCTTTCCTAACCAACTCTGTTCCGTTCCATTTCTGAATTGAATAGAGAAAGCGGGACTGGGAAGTTTAAGGGGACTGAGAATTCCCCTTCCTCCATTCATACTTAATCAAACTGTTTATTACCCCGCTAACAACAGCTTTAACCAGTACAGAACTGGAAGAAACAAAGTTTGCATGTCCATAGTGTTCTGAAAACAGTTCTTTGCATATTACTACAACTTGCTGTCCATTACTAGTAATTCAGCTGAATACAGATTACATTATGAAAATTGTAGTTAATAACATTTTCTATTACATTACACATTTTGCCCTCGTCGGGGGCCGTTGGCGAGAGTGAGAGCTCTGATTGGATGTTCAGTTTAGCCAGAGTCAGTGCCCGAAAATTAAAGCGAAAGGGATGAAAACAAGCATGCGAATGAAGGCAGTACAGACAGAAGGCTGTTTACATGTTACATGATCTTTCCCGATCATTCTAATACGTGAATGTTTTCATAACAACATGAAATGCTTGAATTCATTTAAGTTATCAACATTACTGAAATTTAAGATGGTAAGCGCTGCTTTGTTTACATTTCATATATCAGCGTTTCTCATATATCTTTGTTTCGGTTTCTCCTTTGGATTGACGAATATATAATGGCTGCTGATATGAAAAGCTCATTCCTGTCAGGCATGCGCAGAAGGCACATGTTAGTTTGCCATTGGATGTAGTCTGTGCTGTGTGTTTCAGTGCAGCTTTTTGGTCCGATGTTGTCGACGCGAGGCAACAATACCATCAGCTTTCTTTGCCGCTCATTCTTTGAAGTCATCTTGGTGTGTCCGGGCCTTAAGCATTGGTGCATATGTGGAGAGTGCAGTTGGCCGGATTTACTTTGAGATATGTGTGTGCACTGTGGTTGAGAGTATCATGTTAAGTCCCCCCAGTAAGTATATGTGGAGTGTTTGTTCATATGATAATTTCCCTGTAGGGCAAGTGTCCATTAATCACTGGGATGTTCATCTGTTCCTAATGCTTCATTAGCTCTTTTTCCTCTGTCTCTCACTCTTTCTCTGTCTGTCTTTCTCTACCCCTCTCGTTCCACTTTTTCACTTCACTTGAGAGTCCCACATCACTCAGGATCCCTCTATTTACTGCTCCTTATGAATGTAGATTAGGAACATAACACGTCATGCTTCCTTGCTTTTGTCTGGGAATGGCCAGTCAAATTTTTTAAAAAGCATATTTTAAAGCTTAAATCTCATGAAATAAAAAAATCCAGCATCTCAGAATTTTAGAATATTTACATTTGAGTTTCATTAAATGACCATCCCTTCAGTATAAATTCCGGGTATCTGTTGTTCTTTGAAACCACAAAATTGGGAAGACATCTGAATTGACAATGGTCCAGAAGACGATCACTGACGATCACTGAGGGACAAATTTGAAAGAAATGACCCAACACCCTGTTGTTTTTAAGTCCATGTCCTCCTGTGAATTCTCAGAGTGCTGTATCAAAGCATATTAAATGCAAGGTTGACTGGAAGGAAGAAATTGGGTAGGAAAAGGTGCATAAGCAACAGATGCATGGATATTCTGTACACTAATAGACATTGTTATTAAACATAAAAATGTTAAGTACATTCAAATAAAATTCCAGAGGGGTCAAATCTGAAAGAAATGCCCAAACACCCTGTTGTTTTTCAGTCCTTGTCCCCATACAAAGAAGTAAAAGAATGTAACTTTCAGTGTGATGTCATACAGGATAACAGACCCTTTGTGATGCTCTTTATCTGCACATTTGTGGTGAAGGCATGTGTTTACATTAACAGGGCATGTGGACATGTGATGAGTCAGTGTTTAGAGTAAGTCATGCGTTTATGTCCCAGCATGCCTTGAGATTACTGTATATCCCAGGAAAGTCTACTAAATAGATGAAGAGTTTGACTTGATTGGAGGGGTTTTACTCTTACTTAGTGGACAACCTACTCTTTACATAGTTATGCCATTACCATCACCATTATTTCCATCAAATTTGTTAATTCATAAAAAAAAAGTTAATAAAAAAAAAAAAATGTCTGAATTCTCCTGTGATGCATGGATCTGTACACTAATAGACATTGTTATTAAACAAAGATTCATGTAAAATAAAAATGTAAAGTGCATCCAGAGGGCTCTGGAAGCGCAGCTGTGGCCTAATGTTTAGAAACTTGGACTTGGAACCGGAAGGTTGCTGGTTTGAGTCTCGGTGCTGACAGGAGTTGTAGGTGTGGGGAAGTGAATCTTCCACCCTCAATACCCATGTCTGAAATGCCCTTGAGCAAGGCACTGAGCCCCCAGTTGTTCCCCGGGCACTGGATATATAGCTGCCCAATGATCTGGGGGTGTGTTCACTTCTTACTGCTGTATATGTGCACTTGGATGGATTAAATGCAGAGCACTAAATTCTGCGTATGGGTTACCATACTTGGCAAATGTCACAACTTTCAGTGTTTACCTGTGTGTGTGTGTGTGTGGGTGTGTAATGTGAGTCACATTACACTGTAAAGCCTGACATATAAAATAGTAGTAAAAAATGGTTTATTGAACAAATAATAATTACATTTATTCATTTAGCAGACACTTTTATCCAAAGCAACTTACAGATGAAGACAGTGGAAGCAATCAAAAACAACAAAAAGAGCAATGATATATAAATGCTAGAACAAGTCTCAGTTAGGTTAACACAATACACGTAGCATGGGATTTTAAGTAATATAATAAATAAAAAGAAAACAGATAGAATAATAAAAAAAAGAATAGAGCAAGCTAGTTAGAGGTCTTTACACATATACACACATATACAATTGCATAATAAATGAAAAGAAAATAGAATACAAAAAGATTAGAAAGGTAGCTTGATTTTTTAAGAATAGAATTAGAATATTGAGTGATAAAGTTAAGTGAAGAGATGTGTTTTAAGCCAATTCTTGAAGATGGCTTAGGACTTAACTGCTCGGATTGAGTTGGGGAGGTCATTCCACCAGGAGGGAACATTTAATTTAAAGGTCTGTAAAAGTGACTTTGTGCTTCTTTGGGATGGCACAATCAAGCGACGTTCACTTGCAGAACGCAAGCTTCTAGAGGGCACATAAGTCTGAAGTAACAAATTTAGGTAAATGGGTGCAGAGCCAGACATCAATGTCTTGATTTTTATGCGAGCAGCTATTGGAAGCCAGTGCAAATTGATAAACAGAGGTGTGACGTGTATTCTTTTTGGCTCATTAAAAATTAATCTTGCTGCCGCGTTCTGAATTTACCAAGTTCTTTATTACCAAGTTCTGAATTAATTGTGAAGGTTTGATAGAATTGGCTGGAAGACCTGCCAAGAGGGCATTGCAATAGTTCAGCCTGGACAGAACAAGAGCTTGAACAAGGAATTGTGCAGCATGTTCCGAAAGAAAGGGCTTGATCTTCTTGATGTTGAATAAAGCAAATCTGCAGGATCGGACAGTTTTAGCATTGTGGTCTGAGAAAGTCAGCTGATCATCAATCATAACTCCAAGGCTTCTAGCTGTTTTTGAAGGAGTTATGGTTGAAGTGCCTAACTTGATGGTGAAATTGTGATGAAACGATGGGTTTGCTGGAATCACAAGCAGTTATGTCTTGGCAAGGTTGAAGTTGAAGTTGAAGGTGATGGTCCATCATCCAGGAAGAAATGTCTTTTAGACAAGCTGAGATGCGATTAGCTACCGTCGGATCATCAGGATGGAATTAGAGGTAGAGTTGAGTTTCATCAGCATAGCAGTGGTATGAAAAGACATGTTTCTGAATGACAGAACCTAATGATGCCATGTAGACAGAGAAGAGAAGTGGTCCAAGAACTGAGCCCTGAGGCACCCCAGTAGTTAGATGTTGAGACTTGGACACCTCACCTCTCCAAGATACTTTAAAGGACCTATCTGATAGTGATATTAGATATTAGATATCTGATATAATAATAAAAAATTTAAAAAAGTTTGCATATGTGTTCTATATTATATTTATTATTATTATTTTATTCTTAGAGTATGATATAGGTGAGTATGGAGCTAATACTAAAGAAAAAGGCTCCTCAGTATTATTCAGGGGTGCAAAGAGAGGAAAAAATATGCAGTTTACTGCAGATAATAATATTTATATGGCAAAATGGTAAGTAATGTTATTTTTAACAACAGTGTGACAGATTTCTTACATACAAGTTGTCAATATCTCCTAGTATTTTTGTTTCTAAAAATTATGTATGGATAATCACATAAACCTAAGCTGACTCAATCTAGTAAGTGTTCACCTTGAAATATAAATAGTATTCTTATGTTTACTTAATAAAAACCACCAAAGATTCTTGAGCAAAATAACGTGTGCCATGACCAGTAACACTTAAACTAAAAACTCTTTTACTTGCTAATAAAGTATAAACTATCAGTAAAATGACAGCAAAGTTTTGATCATGTCTATAATTTAGAGGCCTTACATGACAGTACAACAGTAGGCATTATAGTATTAAAGCAGTGGCTGAGGGTCAATCTTAAAAACAGGACGCAGCCTTTCTATTTTCCACTCGCATTGTAATGGACAGAGATGAAGAAAACAAAAAGGTAGAAGAAAGACGAGGGAAAAGAGAGGGAGTGAGCATGAGGAGGGATTAAATGTGAGTGAGGATGGGGGTGGTGGAGGAGCAAGGGGCCATAGAAAAGTGAGAGAGGGAGGAGGGTAGAAGGAGAAGGGGGCGGTGCTGTGACGGCAAACAGCAGGGAAAGAGAGGAGAGGACAGGACAGAAAGGAAGGGGGTTTCTACCAGAGAAAAGAGAGCAAACTTTGGCATGAGGAGGAGGAGCAGAAAGAATGAGCGTGTGAGAGAGAAGGAAAGAGATAGAAGGAGTGTGTGTAAGACTGAGAGAGGAGTACAGTGAGCAGACTGGGATTGTATCTCCAGGACAGACTGGGGAGAAGCGAGGAGGCAGCCATGCAGAGCATTATGGGTATGTCAGCAGCATGACTCTATTTAATACACCCTCCGATTGCACGAGAGTTCAGATTACCACTGCAGAGCTTTGAAGTGATGTGAAATGAATGATTAACTTCTCAAAGCTGATATCACTGGGGTGAGAAGAAGCTCTTTGAAGTTTAGCAGCACTGTTAGTGCTTTCTGTTGTGGGAGAACGATTGCAGGGCACAAAGTTAATGATAATTTTGTTGATAAAGCAAATTTAATGACTACTCAGAGGCTTTTTATTGTCCTGACAAAGAACAATATGTCTCAAAAGACCTAACAAAGATCTAATTTATGCTTCATTTAAGAATAAACTTTGTCTCAGATGTCTCTTCTGAAATTCCTGGAGAAATAAAAATAAGCAACATGAAATGATTGTTGAAATACAGTAAGAGCAAAGATCTATCAAATGAATGTGAAAGCTCAGATCATTTAATCTTAGAAGAAGTTGATGAGAAATGTTTGAGTTTAAACTGAGATCTCTGACTTTTGGTATCTTGTCAAATCTGAGCATAGTTTGAAACTGAAATCTTTTCTGGAACTCAGGAGGAGGCACATGTGAGATTACTGGGGTTTTTCCCACAGAAGAAACTAAGATGCATGAATCTTAAACAAAAAAGTCTTCAGATAAAAGTCCTCTGATATCTTTTGTAGTTTTTGTTTCCTACACTCTTAAAGATAAAGTTCTTGATTGAAATCTATGCTTGTAGATTCATGTAACCTTTCAATTTCACAAAAGTTCTTTATAGTAGAAAAAGGTTCTTTTAGATTTTTTTAAATTGGTTTACTTTAGGAAATGTTCACTGATAGTTCTTTGGAGAACCCAAAATGTTTCTTTTATGACATCACTGTAAAAACCTCTTTTGAAACCTTCATTTTTAAGAGTGTGTAGGAATTTATATCTGTTGTAAAGAGTGTTTGTTGAGCTCTTAGGTTTTTGTAACTGGTTTGTTTTTGTGGGACAGGGCCTTGTTAATGAATTGATTTACAGGACTTGATTTTTTTGTTTTGTGGAGATTGTTTTAAAAGTACAATCTTAAACATAAAGGTTCTTTATTAGCATCTACAGCTCCATGAAGAACCATCAATAAAAACTTTCCATTGCACAGAACATTCTTTACAATGGAAAAAAGTCTTTTAGATTATTAAAATGTCCTTCACACTGAGAAAATTGCCATTTTAAGATAATTTCACTGTAAATGGTTCTTCTATAGAATTATAGTGAAACCCCCCCTTTTGGAATCTTTATTTTAATGGTGAATATGAAGCTAAAAGTTGGCGTATGAACAACTGGCTTGGATTGGAACGTCCGACGTCCAGCACACACTCCAATCACTCCTCACCCAGTGCTTACACAAAGCTTCTTCAAACTAGTCAAACACCACTAAGCTTCTTGCCCAGCATGCGGCCTGATCTATTGACATTTCGGTCTTGAAGGGGATGAAGTTTAGATTGAAACGCCCCCGAGTATACTGAGAGTCCCATTTGTGTTTAAAGTAGATGTGACTCAGCTCATGGCACATTCTTATACAGTAAAAGCCTGAAATAGAGCGGCCTGTTACTGCGTGTCAGCAGCGTCCAGACTCCGCTCCAGATGAGATCACCTAAGGGGGTGGAAAGGTGCTTGCGTCAGTGAGTCGGAAAATAATAGATGAGTTAAATCACTCTCATATGTTACAGGGCTCTGAAACACAGCCTTGGTAAGTGCGGTCAGCTCACTGTCTCTGTAAGGACAGTTTGTGCTTCACTGACTGGCTGTGTCTCACTTTGTCTAACAGGTTTAGGTTCTCCAAAACACCTCATTCCATCTCCTTTCCTTGCTTTACTGTTTCCATTTATGAGATGGTTTTTATGTGCCAAGTTTTTATGTAAGGCTGTAGCTTCCTGCAGACGTATATACAGAGGGAGAGCTCATTAACGTCGACTCAGTCTCAGCTGACTGCACTGAATCACAACTTTCCATGCCACTCTTTTCCTCTCCGTCTGAGCTCGGCTGGAATCTGTTGGGACAGTGTCTGTACATCCACATCCTCTTGCGGCTGGTCCCACTGCGTGTCTGCAACTTTTCATGACCAGCTCCAAGGTTGTCTTTTTTCTGTTTGCAGTTCCTGCGTGGTTCACCATCACTGCACTTTTAAGATGAATTACATATTCATGCTGGCATAGTTTGTCTGAGGCCACGTTGGTTATGTAAGCGCTGGTGTGGAATTAATTTACTGGTATGTGCGCTGTGCCACTTTTCTCCCCGACTGCAGTGCATTTCTGCGCTGTGATTTCAGTTTGATCATGAGACTGATGATTATGACTTGTCAGAAACACTGCAAGGTTATTTATTTGTCTCTTTCTGCTGATGCTTGGTTCAGAAAGCTTCGAGAGGAGACAGAGAAGCCATTTTGAGAAGATCAATGGCCACAGCCAGTAAAGAAATACTTTAACATGAAAGACTCAGAGAGGCTGCACATAAAAGTTATCTGCGGTCTATTTAAAGAGAGACCAGAGCACCAATCATTCCCTCATGAGATAGTAGAAAAACACATCTTTCTGTCTCTAACTTTGCTCACCTTCATTGACAGTGTAAAAAAAAAAAAAAACATTGATCCCTATTCATTTTAATTTAATTGATCTACCAAAATCATGTTTTTTAAATGGATACCCAGAGAACCAGAGTTCATCAAAAGAGGTCTGTTGATAAAACATGGGCAATAATATTGTGTAGATGGTGCAGGGTCATACACACACAGACAAAATATCATTTAGAGCCCCTTTCACACTGCACGTTGGTCCCGGAAAATTGGCAGAAAATTGCTGGGTCGCCTTCTGTGTGAACCGGGTTGGGGACCTAGTGACATTGCCGGGTTCAGTCCCAGAATGAGCTCTGTGTGAACAAAAGACAGAACCAATGCCGTAAAGAGTGTGTCGTAGTGATGGTCCACGTTATAGTGCGACTGTTTTACTGGGTGTTTTGAAGGCAGATCAACGTTCGCGATGAAAATAAAAAGGGCAAACTGTAATGAAACAGAGATCGGGTAGTTCCTCACTATCTGCACTGAAGCTGAGATCGTTCGCCAGCTTAAGTGAAAGTTACCGTGTCATTACAGGACCTTTACGGGTTTTTTTATGAATGCACAGACATACTCCAGGTAATCACTGACAGTGTGAAAGGTGCAAAATCTAGAGACCCGAGAACAATTGCCGAACACATTACCCATGTATTTTCCAGAATCGCAGTGTAAAAGGGGCTTAACACACTACACCAAAATAATCCAATAAACATTATTAAATGTAACACAAACACCCTAAATAAAGATACAAAACTATTTAAATAAAGAATAATTATGTGATGTCACACAGGCTTTTTTTTGTGAGGAGTTGTGGCCTAGTGGTTAGAGAGTTTGACTCCTAACCCTAGGGTAGTGGGTTCGAGTCTTGAGCCAGCAATACCACGACTGAGGTGCCCTTGAGAAGGCATCGAACCCCCAACTGCTCCCCGGGCGCCGCAGCATAAATGGCTGCCCACTGCTCCGGGTGTGTGTTCACTGCTGTGTGTGTGTGCTTTGGATGGGTTAAATGCAGAGCATGAATTCTGAGTATGGATCACCATACTTGGCTGTATTTCACTTTTTCCTGTGCAGCAAAAGTTTTTCTTCCAAAACCCATAAATCTGATGGTAAAATTCCTTATAATATGATGTTAAATCGTTTAATTTTTTTTACTGTTAAGGTTACAGTTAATTAATTTTTTTCCCTTTAAAAATGAATAATAATTATTATTATTATTATTTTAATAATAAAATATAAAAATAATATGTTGTGTTTTCCACATCCTAGTTAAAAGTTAAGTGGTATTGCCACATATTTTTTTTACATTGACTTATCTGATAGTACCATGTAAAGAATATGACACTAAAGCGTTTTATACTAAGCATTTTATTTTGAGCCTTTGTAAAACACAATCAGGCTACATTATGTACTGTGATTTATTCAGCTAAGTCTGGATAAGTATTTGAGATCATCTTTTTTATTTCAAAACCTTTTGAATTTGAAAAAAACATTGGCTAACAGTCATTTCTGCTGGACAGTAGCTTGTCCTTATATGCTCATCATCAGTAACCCATCTGTCTGTCCTCTCATCCATTCATAACTGAGAGTCTGGATTTGAGATTTTTTTTATTCTTTATCACTTTATTACCATCCTATCAGTGGCATCTCTTCAAAAATGGCCACTCTCACAGTAATAACAGTGCGGTGGACTCACAGCTCCTCTCCGTTCTGCTGTTATTCCAAGTGTCTGTTTCTGACCACTGGATTGAATTGAATAATCATTAGTGGTTGGAAATTCCTACCGTGGCAAAGAGCAGCTGACTCAGAAGCAACTGGCTCTGCTGAAAGCTTTTCTTTTTTTTTCTTTTTTTCGCAAATGCCCAAAATTGCAATGGGTCAAACTGAAGTCCAGTGAATAGTTCTTCCTTATAAATGCTCAATTCTAACCTAGATTAGTTCTCTTTACTATAAACTACCTTAACTGAAGTTTACCAAACATGTTGTAGTAACATAGAATCTACATTGGGTGCAATCGACAAATCAAGTGGTCTTTACTCAAAACCGTTAGCTCATAAGTTATTTTAAATTAAACATATGCAAATATATAATAAACAACAAATATAGCATTGCTGCCTAAAATCATTATTTAATGTGACTTATGTCTTTAATAATAATTAAAGATGCGGTTATACTGTACTTGGTACTCTAGCTATTTATGGACTTCCAAAACATGCATATGCATGCCACTATTCTGTGTGAACTTGATGTAAAAATGAAGGTGATTTTGACCAAAAAAACCCACTTTGTTTAGATCACACAGCTCCTGAGATGCTTGCACTCAATGTACTTCATAGCAGTGAGACCAAGGGAGGTTGTTCCCGCTGGCAGATGCTCAGTAATGGGCACCACGGCTGGCGTCTGGGCCTGTGCCAGCGGACTCAGAGCTGCACACTGGGTGAAACAAAATATCCGCGGTTGATTGGCAGGTAGTGTCAGTCCAGATGGCAGCAGCTCCTGTGTAGTATTGTGCGAAAAACGTCACCCGCTGCATATCATTCTGGAGTTTGAGCCAGCCGACTCTTTTCTGAAAGGCTCACTGGATGGGATGCCCAGGGAGGCTCAGACAGTGAGACAGGAGAGATTGTCTTCGGGAGGTTTGTGAGGCGGCTCGGGCCCCTGTTCAAGGGGGCCTTTAATAGAGCCCATATGCTTTGAGATGCTAAAAAGCTGACCAGCCCCCTGTCTTCCCTAAACTTTGAGTTGAGTTTCCCTCTCTCACTCATTCTTTTATGGGTTCCTCTACTTCACTCTGTTCGCCTGCCTGCGATTGATTTATGCATGTTCACTAACACTCCACCTGCTCAGGTTTGAATTTGCCTTTCTCTTATGCTCTATCGTTCTTTTCCCTCTCTACTCTGTGGAGTTCTCCCTCTGTTTTTGTAGCAAACTCTGGCTCCCTCCCCCTCTTTTCTTTCACCCCAGGCAGTGCACATGTAGGCCTCAAGTGTCATGGCAACAGCTCCAAACAGAGCCAAAAGCCTGCAACAGCAACAGGTTGGCAATGAAACTAGCAGGGCCAATAATGCTTGTTCTACAGGCAGTGTTTCCCTGTCGCTTTTAATTCGATCCAGCATTTCAACAAAGAAACATACAATTATTTGAGTTGAGGAGGACAGCTACAGGGATTTACCATGAAAACTTAGTCGCTTTACATGGAGAGATTAATAGCGGCAAAGTGGTCTGTTGTATGAGACATTTGAAATTCAAGTGAATTACTTAGGGCCAAAATGATTTGCAGACTTTGAAACTGTTTCAGAACTCTCATCCCATTATATAAAAAACCCCCGCATAAAATAGATTTCAATCGATTTCATTACTTTTTTGCTATTTCCTCTATGAAAATAAAAGTTTGTGTTTGGGAAGTTTACAAATAACTTGTGCATGGACCATTGTATTCATCTTTATCAATATTTTAGTATAAATTTGATATAAATATATAAAATTTTTACTTTAATTTTGCTTTTTTAGTTCACTTTAGTTTGCAGTATGACAAAATGATTTTTAAATGAACATTTCCTCATAATCTTATGATTTATGAAAAAACTTTAGTTTTAATCAGGATACATTAACAGATCAAAATTAAATCTTCTGAAAATCCTGAAAAAGTATTACACGTCCCACAAAAATATGAAGCAGCTGAACTGTTTTCAACATTTGGCATTTTATTTATTGAATACTTTTTAAATTCACTTACATAAAAAATTCAAGCAGCAGCAGTATGGTGTAACAACATTTATTTGAAACACGTGTATTTGCTACTCGCCACCTTATCTCCATTCTTTCCTTTCATCCTTTTTAATGGCTTTGGAAAACTTGCATCAGACGTTTCTCCACATTGCTTTGCTTAACTCATGCTTCATTGCAATTTTGTTTTAGAATTTTAGTTCTCCAAATCTTTAAAGTCTCTCTGTAAGCGATCATACAGGTGCAAATATTTTTGTACCATCTCAGCTATTCGAAACTCCAGTGTATTCCTATTGCTAGTAACTTAGTGTTGGTGTTGTTCTAGATGTTGTTCTCCTGTCTGACCTCCGTGGAATGAGAAACGAATCGAGGGGAGTTCCCGAACCCACCACTGATTGCGTAGTTGCCACAGACTAATGGAAGCTCAAAGTTGTTAGGAGCCAAAACAAACTCTCCCAGAATGTTCGGTTGATCAGCTGTTTCTAAATTATTTTGTTGGAAATGTATTTAGTGATTTAGGTTTGTTTTGAACCTGATTTTGTTCGAAATGACGACATATCAATTCATTCTTCGATTTCTTTTGAAGTATTTCGGGGCCTTAAAATGATCAAAATACCATTACAATGCTTCACAGTTGTTGCAGAAAGGCTTTCGAAAAAACATTTATTAGATATTGCACTCACAAATCAATATTTCGTCCATGAAACATTTTAGTGCTGTGCATATCTGCAAAAATCTGTATTTACTATAGAAATTGTCACTTGACTTCTATTTTTTTTATATCCTTGAGCATGAGAACCATGACACATCCAAATAAGTTTTGTAAACTTAGGTTGAGACATTACCTAAGACATCAAATCGAGGTTAAGAAGACTCATCTACCTTATCAATAAATCATACACACACTCCCTGTGATCTCATTCTACCTTGTTTTCCTGACAGAGAATTTTACACACATAATTAATGACAACACACTTAGTGTTTTTGTAGGTGTGCCAGAAAGAATAATCCTCATTCCCAGACAGCATGTCTGTGAAAGTGTGATCAGTGACTCACTGTCATCATTAGGAATGAAACTCCTGAATGAGAAATGAAGGGATGAAAGAGGAGACTGCATCTATTTATTTCAGTCCATCAGAGCATTTTAGCACACACCAAGGAGGATATTTGAGTCCATGACGACAATGACTCCCTCTCTCTTGCTCCATTGACTCTATTATTGCAAATGCGTCATTCATGACTAAATTCTGTTTCTCCAGATTTGGGCGCCAGTGGACTTTTCAGACTGGATAACATTGTAATTCAATTTATCAAGTCTTTAACTGATTTATTTGAGCCGGTCTTGTACATTAGTTAATAAGGACAAAGGAGGATGTATGTAAAAAGCTGAAGCTGAATCCTACTTTTACTATGCAGTAAAAGTATGTACTTTGCTGAGGATGGGGAAAGTGCATGCTTTCTAGTATGCAGAAACACTGTACACTAATACTGTGTACTCAAGTGTGTGTATGGAAGTAGGGCTGCACAATTAATATAATTTTTAATCTCGATTACAATTATGAATTCCACAATTGCGTAATCGTTCAAAGCGGCAATTAATCGTTCAAAGTCCACTTATGTTATTCTGTGTGCTTGAGATGTGTTATTTTCTTTCGACATGTTCTTTTAAATGTTTTTCCCATTATTTTCCTTTTAGTTTCAGTATAACATTATAATACCATTAATATTTGTACTTTTTTATCATTTGAAGCAGAAACCAATCCAATGTTTAGTTGACATTTGAGGCTTAATACTATAGAAAAGTTTTTTCAGTTAGTGTTTTCAGCTTATTTTCATATAAAAATATAGTATGCAGTTCCATCAAACAATGGTATGAACACCATTCAATGTCAATTGGTTTAATCGTTATTAATAATCGTAATTGCAGTTTCATGCGAATATTCAACAATTATGATTTTTGGCATAATCGTGCAGCCCTATATGTAAGTGTAAACTTAGCTAAATTATTTCTACAGCTGTAAATGCATGTAAAGAGATCTGTCACAAACACTTCAGTGGGGTTGTGGATTGCATTAGTCTTAATAGCATGAATGCACGCTTCAAAAATTCACTGGAAAAGACATGCCATTCAGGCTCCTATGACATACTGTGTTTTTTTTTTACTATAATTTGGGAAACTAATCCTAATCCTGTAAACCATATAGGATGGATATAATGTGAACTGCCTGAAATGGGACCAGTAGCTTATCTTATTATTATTAACATTGCAATACTAGCATGCAGGGCCATGGTGTTTATTTAAGGGATAATCAATGGCTAAATGTGCATTAAACGATTTGAATGCATGACGTCGAGGCAAAGTACCATCCAACACTTCTGTGAAGTGCATTCAAATAGTTAAAAAAACGAACTTGCTAATTTTCTCATCCTAAATAACAAAGAAGCTGTTAATTAAGCCTAATTACTGCTACAATTACTCTCCACTGCAAATATGAATAATTAATGAGCACACGCACACCTTGTAAGTGCAGCAACCTAATGTTTTTCAAAGTAGGTCCTTCAGTTCACTAACAGTGTGTTTAGTTTTCTGCTGCCATCACGTGATTGTTGATTGCAGCATGTTTGTGAATGTATCATTGTGTGTGTTATCTGATAGAGGGGACAAAAGCAGTGCAGCTGGCAGGAAGTCTAGGAGCAGGGCCACAGGCTGCAGAGCGGCCGGTCAGAGCTCTCTGGGGGTCTGAACGTGTGACTAGAACACGACACTGATGCATATCTATAACTCGTATACATGTAACGTTTAAATGTGGGAGAAATGGGATCGAGTGTAGATGATTAGAGGACACAATTGTGACAGGAACAACTGAGGAGTAAAATCAAAAGAACTAGTAAACAGTGTAAAGGCACTTTCATTAATTCACTGATTTAAAGTCTAAATCTCCATTTTTTTTGTGGTGGGACTACTACTATGGGCACACAAACCTTTTCCGACATTAGTGTTGTTATTATTGACTAAAAATATCTGAAAATTTGTTTTCAGTGAATGAAATAAACTAGAAATCAAATAAAACTTAAATAACGGAGGAAAAGCAAATGTAAAAAAAAAAAAAAGTTAAAAAAATTAAATAAGTTGGAGTACTAAAATAGCTAAAACTGAAAAAAAAGGATTGCTTTTATTTAAAAAAAAATAAAATAAAAAAATCATATAACAAAATAATTTACAACTACTTACAACTAAAACTGAAAATATGAAAAACAACAGTTAATTCCAAATATTAAAATGCTATAAAATATATATTACAAATGCTATATATGTAATAGTATATAAATAATGCTAAAATATCACTGCCAGATATCTGATAAACATGTAGCAAATGGCTGTTGTTGTTGAACATCAAGAAAGTGTGCAGACATTCACAAAAGAAACAAAAGGTTTACATTCACCTAATTCAAGACAAAAAAACTACCCACAGTTCCATTCAAACAAGAAAATGACATACCTTCCTTTTTAATATCCATTGAGCAAAATGTACCAGGTTTACAGGCAACATTATGTAACAAATGCTGTACAAGTTGTAATGAACCCTGGACATTCCTTTGCGGAATGAAAATGAGCGACTCGAAGGAGAGCAGGAAGGTAGAAGAATAATTAAAAGAAACTAAAGGAAAGGATAGAGTGACTAATGAGAAAGACTAGAAGGTCATCAGGGCACAGAGATCCCTTAATGATGTAAATAAACACAGTTGACTGCTTCAGTTCTCAGATGTTCCTGTTCCGCCGGAGGCCTCATAATCAGTAAACACAATATAAGTTTCACTGATCATTTTATGGTTATCACTTGAGTGCACAGAGACTATGCAGCTTTCACTTTTCCCTATTTAGGATACAAGGACGCATTCTTGTGGATTAATTGTCTATCTTTTCATGGGCTGTATTTATCCAAGCATGTACTTGTGTCCTCTCTTTTTTTGGGGAGCACACACACAGAGTTAATGAGCATGTGTTGTTGCATTTGCAACAGTCAGATGAGGTAGACGAGGTCAGCATTTCCTTTGTGCTGCTTCTACTTTTCTTTAGTTTCCTGCCTTTCTCTGAATGTTCATGTGCCTGTGAGGGTTATGTAATGTAATGTTTATTACGTTTTGTCTGGGGTACTTTGAAAATGGGCTTGACAGATTTGCATGACATAAAAAAAATCTTAAATTAGAAAACTCACTTGGCCTCTTCTGGTGAAGTGAGGAGGATACTTGCACAGTTAAGGGAAAAGCCTGCCGTTATCAGAACAAAGGCTTTGGTGTTGGATACCACAATGTCATGTCTAACGTCTCCATGGGAAGAGGCTTTGATCGGGATCTTCACACACATCAAATATCCTACCCCTGCAACTACACTTGAACCAAACAGAGACCAAATGTGATTAAGGGGTTTAGGGATTTCTGCCCAGAGATTTGGAGCTCTGCTGGGTTCCAGGCTCAATGCTGGCATTCCATCCTATTCTGCTTCAGACTCCGCAGAGAAGCTCCGTGATTCCCAGGGGATTCGCACCTCGCCACTAATCCTTTCCGGTGGCAGAGGCACTATTAAGACTTATCATAATGAGATTTCAGCCACCAGCCACCTCACTGTGGAATTTGATTAGAAACACCTGCAGAAGAGAGATGCACTATTCTCTCACTGTCGAGACAGGAGAGATCAAAGACTGAGCAGGAGTGAGAAGGTTGCTTTTGTATATATTATATTACATTATATTATATTATATTATATTATATTATATTATATTATATTATATTATATTATATTATTATTTTATTTTAATGTCAGTATATTAATAATTTGATTTTAATTTAATTTTCATTATTTTATAATTTAAAAACAAACAAAAATCTGAAATCTTGGCTGAAATAAGTTTAATTTAAAGTACTACAATGACTCAAATTAAAACTGATTTTTTTTTTTTAATTCATAGAAATGCTTTTTTTAAGAGGCACTTCATAAAATTACTAAAACTAAAATAAAAACTGAAAATATAAAAAGTCCATTCATAAATGCTCTAATATTACTGTATATCAATAAAACTAAAATAACACTGCCTGTTTCTGGTAAATAATACATTTATTTAAATAATACATGAAAAACATAATTAAAAATGCATAATGCAATATGATGTATAAATAATATAATTAAATACATAATATAAAATAGGTATTTACAGATTTGACAGTGTTGTGCAGCTCTCTAAAGCCTAGTGAGAAATACTAATATCAGTCACAGTTATTTAATTTTGTTAACAGCCAGTTTTATGTTTCTAACTATTCTAATTGTGTGAAGAAAAAATGTTTAAAATAAATATATATATACATAGAGAGAGAGAGAGAGAGAGAGTTGTATTTATTTATTTATTTATTTATTTATTTATTTATTTATTTATTTATTTATTTATTAGAAGGGTGATATTTGAATTATATCTTTCATTGAATTAGATCAAAATCAAATTGCCATTTTTTAAAAGACGAGCAGTATAAACATACTTTTTAATGAAATTATTTCACAAAGTGATGTTTAAGGGGTAATTGGTGACCATTTTCCATAAGCTGATATGATTCTCTAGGGTCTTAATTAAAAGTCAAAATCAGCTCTGCACCTGTTTTAGTGCATGTGTCTTTAAATGCTAATGAGCTCTGCTCATCCCGCCCCTCTCTTCTATGGAGTGACGAGCTGTGCTCTGAAAAACTGTTTACTTTAGCCACAGAACTTGCTAACTAGCACGTTATTAGAAAAACCCGACACTCACTTCTTCTGTAGGTGAGGCTGTATCATGAATGATTTTGACACATTGAGGTAGATTAGAGGGTTGCATTCCCTCTAAAAACAAAGGTAATCTACTGTTTCTTCAGCGGCACCGATGTCAGAAGTAAATGACGACTCCTATCTACATGATTACATCCAACAACAAAACACCTCAATCACTTAGGAGCCATTCTTATCTATATCTGGTCCAGTGCCGAAACAATGGTGGACTGATGAAAGCTCACTCAGGGCGGGTCTAAGGTAAAACACCACTGTCAGTCAACAATCATGGGAGGGGCTTGGGTCTGTGTGACGTAACACAGCCAAGAAGCTGATAATTGATTTAAGAAAGGTACTATTATTGATGGGGAATTAAAAACAAACACTGAATGGATTTTTATCATTATTTGGTTGATGTGTACAAACACTGCCAACACACATTTATGTTCAAACAACAAGTGTATTTTGCTTCCGATGACCCCTTTAAGTTTCAAAAGATTAGATATTATATAACAAAACAAAACCAAAGTGAATAGTTTTCACACATGGCTGGTCAGGGGTTGGAGGGAGTTTATATGGAAGAGGAATTTCACTAACCTTAGCAGAGATGGAGGAGCACAATATAATTAGCCTTTGAGATCTCCGACTGCAATGAGGAGGAACTGAAGGGAAATATCTGGGGGTTATTCAGCAGGGGACAGGTCACTGACCAGCTGGTTTGAAGTTCACAGGGTTGAAAGGGGCTGACCCGAGGGGATCTTCTCATTATATCTTATAGCTTTGGGAGAATGTCCAGGGTTTAGTTTGGGTTAGTGTGTTTGTATGAGGTGCAGGATATACTGAGGCTCCGTGAGTGGTTTGGAGACCACGCAACTCATTTTGGGGTAGCTTTAGGGTAACAGATGGAATCTGGGCTGAAATGGTGTAGGTTGGGTTTAAAGAAAGGGGAAGGTCTGGCTTTGAGGAGGGGGTGGAATTAAGTTGAAGAGAGTTTAAAATGAGTGAAGTGATCAATGATGATTCCAGCACGATGTGACCTTGTATTTTTCTGTTCTTGGACACACTGGAAGTTTCCAGCCCAAATCGTTTTCCCCTCAAGTGACAGATTTATTGTTGAGAGAACAGCTAAAATCACTCTGAATTTGACATTTTTAAATACTTAAAATGGATATGAGCAATTTGACTTCAGTTTGAAGAGTCAGGTTGAAATTACCCCATTTTAATGTAATTTAGATATGAAACAACATAATTGATAAAAACCACAGACACAAGAAATTCAGATGTGAGCAGGTAATTATAATTGTGCACAATGCCTCTCAGAGTAAGTTGAGCCTGAATGTCCACAAACACTTGACCAGTATAAAAACTTGTGTACAAATAGTTGCTTGTTGTTTTTTTGTCATAGTTGGTGTTTGTTTGCATTAAGGACTGATTGTTGTGCCCTGCAGCAGAGCCACATTAAAGTTAGAGATCTGGACTGGCTGCAGGAACATACTTTATAAGAAGCGCTGAAGCAGAAATACCTGATAGCCGTTAGTGGAACCATGTGCGTAAGCACTCACAGAGAGCCGCCCTGGAAACTGTTACTCTCAGGGAGTCACGCCATCCCTCTTTCTCCTCTTTCTCAAACTTTCTGTGTAATCTCATTCACGGCACTGTTTTATCCAAGTACTCTGCTATTAATATTAATATCCACATTCTCAGCTTTGACAGAGGAATTCCTGTTGCCATGTCAGAATGCACCTGGATTTATTTAGAGGAACAGAGCAGAATCTACCCTCCAACCTTTTAGACAAGTGTCTATCCTCTAGAGCAGCAGTTTTCAATCCCAGTGCTCATGCTCTCCTGCTCTGCACATTTTGTATGTTTCTGTTATCGCTTCAGACGTTTGTTGTATTCGAACGTAAGTGCCCTGCGAAATGGACGACACAGGATATTACACCATGATTCCAGTTCGAAGTGAACATATAAGTTCCATTCAAAGTGCACTGAAGTGTGCGAGACTTGAATTTAAATTGTATTCATTTACCGATGTATATGATGTCACACTTGTCCATGTGTGCAGATGTTGCGCAGCGCAAATCTGTGAATGAATGTTCCAACATTAGGTAACTTGAACAGATTTCCCCTGCTCAGGGAGTAGGGAGCAATGAACACTGCAGAGACCATGTCAATCGAAATCAGTCTATGATCAGAACATAGTTCATGTACGGAGCTTACTTCTAACGAGCTGATTATCTGAATCAGGTGTGTTAACAATGAGAAACATTCAAAATGTACAGATCAGGGGGTTGCGAGGACTGGAATTGAGAACCGCTGCTCTAGAGCATTCAAGGTACTCCGGGGGAAAAGGAAATTATTATATATAAAATACAGTGCAATCAGTTCGGACGTTGCACAGTGCTCATTCACAGCTAAACAAATTAGTTTTGAGTCTAGATTGAAATGTATTTAATGTTTTATCTGATCTGACTTTGTGCTCCGGTGGGAAGGAACAACAAGGTATCTCTTATTAAGTTGCTGGCAGGAGAGAGTAGCGACTGACTTAAGTTAGGGATGTACATTTCTAGTAGTTAGAACAATATTAATAATAAGGGTTAAATAGGTCCATATTGGTTTATTAAGGCCATAAGTCCATAAGTAATATACACCTAAATATGAATTCTTCCCAACAGATGGTAATGGTACATGGTACCATGGTATGATGGCCAGGAAGGGAAGGATGAGACAGCAGAAACATTTTCCTCCCATGCTTAAATCTGCTACTTTGACTTCATCAGAATTCAAACCTCAGCTGAAATGGCACGTGGGGGGCTGCGTGTGGATGAGTGAACAGAACAAGGAATGTCTTATGAGAAGTTTGAGTCAGACTGGTACTGGCTTTCTCTTTGCCTGTCTGTCCCAGTGGGAGAGAGTTCACTGGGATGGGAGTGCAGTGGGGTGGTCTGATCTCTCCTGGTGACTCAAGACTGTGTGTTCCTCTTGCATGTGGCTCTTTGAAGTGCATTGGGAGTGTGTTCTGAAGTGCACAGAGGGTGTGTGTAATTGATTGGACTGGCAGGCTTTTTGCAGATTACTCCACAGGGTCAGACTGCTCTTAGTACGCTGCAGCAGGCTAAATATATACCCCTCAATACCCATCCGAGAATTAAACTCTAACACTGATTCACAAACACATAACTCACTGCTAATGCTTGCTTATCTGTTTTTAATTGAGCTGTTACATTGCTTATTCATTCTATGTTGTGCTAACTAAGGGCTGTACAGTTATGGCATGTAATAGTAGAACGTTATTAAGGAAAAGTGTCTTTGGGGAGATGGACAAGTATTTTGGTGCCCACTAGTTCCAAATCTTAAAGGATGCTGTTCAATCCCTGCAAAGGGCACCGTTACCATTTTGCCCTTGTAAGCATTTTTTTAAATTGATTATATTTGCATCATAATTACATAATAATAATACATGAACAGCCCTAGGACCTGTAATTAGCATATTTCTATGTAAACAGAAAACTGGGGTGAGACATATAATCCTTTTATTTAAATAACCAATAGCCTTTCATTTAGCTATATAGAATATATATAAAATAGCTAAATAATTAGTAATTATATACTAATAATATATTAGATGACATTGATGAATTTTTTTTTTTTACAATGTACCATATAGATGGTCTCAAAGAAAACCGGCATTGACTAAAGGCTACGGAAGTTGAATTTTGATCTCATGTGGTCTTCAACCACAGATTACTGTAATAACTCAAGACTTTTAACCTCAATAACCTGTGATAAGACCATAGTCTCATCATGTGGAAATATTGTGTAAAGTTACAGGGAGAAATTGCACCACTTTGGTCAAGTGGCCATGTCTAAAGATTCATGTTTCTTTTGTGTTTGAAATCAGAAACTGTGCAATCATATGACCTCAAATTATATGAACCATTTTAAAAGTTACATGACAATCAGCCCATATGGACTGTAATCTTAATATTCCTTGTCTTCCTGTTTTTCTCTCCACAGAGTGTGTGTCCTGGGTGTGTGTTCACCATGGCTCTAGTTCAGGCACTGCCTGTGCCCACTGATCATCCCAAACCCAGCGCTGACGTCCAGCAGTGCTGCTCAGTGTCTCACACCCCCCCTGTAGCTGCGGCTGGCACCATGGGTTCTGTCAGCAGCCTCATCTCTGGACGTACCTATCAGGAGCGTCATTGCCGAGCTGCCAGCGACTTTGGAGCCAAGTATCGCAAACCCACACCAGCTACGAGCTGCTTCAGACAGCAAGAGGGCACGCTGCGCAGCACCAGCTCACAGGAGCAGCTTCTCACCAGCCAGCCTCCTCTACCTGCTAAGACCAGGTCCTCTGCCCTCATCTCTGCTGGCAATGGCAACTATGGCTATTTGAATGACGAGCCAGTGGGTGACTGGAATGATAATCATGTGACCACATGCAGCCCGTCCAGTGATACCGAAGAGCCTCCTGATAACAGAGGCATGAATGGTAACATTGGTGGCCCTCCTCCCAAACTCGTCCCAGTGTCAGGCAGGCTGGAAAAGGTGAGTCTGGGGTTGTTTGGGAGGTACACATAAAATAAAAATCATTACAGCTCTAACAAGAATAAGCACAAGTGGTTTAAAAGTAGTACAAGCTACAAATTTGTTGTTTTTAATGAGACCATTTATTTTAGTAAGTAAATCAAATTTGCCCATTGTTATATTGTCATGGTTTCATTCATTTGTTTTACTGTAAAAATTGGCTATTTATTTTTATTGATCGAAGAGAGCCTTTAATCATTGCAAAATGTCAATATGCCATCACTTACTGTACACATTTAATCAATTACACCTCAGTTACATCTTTAACCAAAATAGTGGTTGCTGTTGTTGGCTTCACATTACCATTCAAAAGTTTGGGGTCAGCAAGACTTATTATTGAAAACATTATCATTCAGCAAAGACACAATAAGGACAGTAAAGATATTTATAATGTTACAAAAAAAAAGTTATTTTAACTTTTTATTCAACAAGAATTCTTAAAATTAAAATCATGGTTTCTGCAAAGATATTGATAATGACATTGATAATAAGAAATGTTCCTTGAGCATCAGATCATCCTCTTAGAATGATTTCTGAAGGATCATGTGACTTACAATTTAGTGATGAATACTAAAAATGCAGCTTTTATTAAAAAATATATTAAAATACAAAATACTCACTTTATATAATATTTACATTTATCAGACGCTTTTATCCAAAGCGACTTACAGTGCATTCAGGATATACATTTTTCTTTAGCGGTATGTGTGTTTCCTGGGAACAGGACCCACAAACTTTTGTGCTGCTAACACAGGATATAACATATATATCTCAAAAGTATTGCTGTTTTACTGTATTTTTGACAAACAAATGCAGTCTTGGTAAGCATATCCTTAAAAAAAATTAAAAAATCTTACCAACCCCAAAGTTTTGAACTGCAGAGTAGTCATTGTTTTAGTTGAAATACATGTGTGTTTAGTTAAAATAACATTTACGTTTGTTCACAGAGTATGGAGAAGATACTGATCCGCCCCACTGCCTTTAAGCCTGTCGTGCCCAAGAATCGCAACTCTGTGCAATACCTGTCTCCACGATCAGGGGGCAGTCTGTCTGAAAGCCAAGCAAGCCTCAACCTCTTACTCCCTGGCACTGGAGCAGGGTTGGGCTGTACGGAGAAGCGTAACTCTTACAGTGGGGGGCGCAATGCACGGAGTAGCCAGTCCTGCACTATGTCTGACTCAGGCCGCAACTCACTTTCCAGCCTACCCACCTACAGCAGCACAGGGTACAGCCTGGCACAGAGTGAGGTACCCACCGGGCACATGGAAACCACACGCTCCGGCGGTGGTCACGGACACTCTAACTCCGACAGTGGTCGGTCATCATCCAGTAAGAGCACAGGATCTTTAAGTGGCCGTGGCCAGCCCCTCTCAGACAACGGATCGTGTGGCCGATCCCCAGCTCCAGGAGAAGGGTATGAAGGCGTCATGCGGGACCTTGAGGAGAAGCTGAGGGAAAGAGACCTGGAGCTGCAGCAACTCAGGGACAACCTGGATGAGAACGAGGCAGCCATCTGTCAGGTGACATTCATAGTTTTCTACCAGCTATTTTTCCATTTGACAGGGAATTGTTATACAGTGGATACAACATAAGTAAAATCATGTGTCTTTTCCATGCAGGTGTATGAGGAGAAACAGAAACGTTGCGAGCAAGAGTTGGAGGACCTTCGTCAGAGCTGTGCATCAAAAATGAAGCAGGTGCAACTGAAGGCCCAGCGGGCACAACAGGTTATGCAGTTGCAGGTGTTTCAGCTGCAGCAGGAGAAGAAGAAACTGCAAGAGGACTTCTCCCAACTGCTGCAGGAACGGGAGGCATTGGAGAAGAGATGTGCCTCATTTGAGAAGGAGCAGACTCAGCTAGGTCCTCGTCTAGAAGAGACAAAGTGGGAGGTGAGTCCACATAGCCATTTAGATCTAGCAATGACCAATAATTACATTCAGTGAACTTGAATGCTTCTGTATTGCAGGTCTGTCAGAAGTCAGGTGAGATCTCTCTGCTGAAGCAGCAGCTGAAGGACGTACAGGCTGATCTTGGCCAGAAGGCCAGCGAGATTATTGCTTTGAAGGCCCAGTTGAGAGAGGCTCGTTCGGAGCTTCAGGCTAGCCAGGCTCACTCACAGGAAGCCCATGCCACAGCCCGCACTCGTACACTCGAACTTGAAGTTTGCGAGAATGAGCTGCAACGTCGTAAAAGCGAAGCAGAGCTCCTGCGGGAGAAGGTGGGCCGTTTGGAGAAAGAGTCCCTCCGTCTTAAAGAGGCCTTGGCAGTGCATCCGTCCCAAACTCTTCCTTCTAAGGTTCAGTGCATGAGCTTGCCTCTTCCCCAAAGCCGTGGAGGAATTGCACACGGGATTAGCCCTGCTTTTCGGGACAATGGCAGTGAAGAGCAGTTTCTAGCATACGAGAGCGATGAAGCGAAGGTGCAGCGTCAGAGCGTGGATGTGCTTCACGGTCTACGTCAGCAGGTGGACCGCCTGCGGGCTGAGCTGATGTATGAGAGGAGGCGGAGTGAGGACCAGCTGGAGGCCTTTGAGGATGAACGTAGGGTGTGGCAGGAGGAGAAAGACAAGGTGATCCGTTACCAGAAGCAGCTGCAGCAGAACTACATCCAGATGTACCGCAGAAACCGAGACCTAGAACGTGTGATGAGGGAACTTAGTCTTGAGCTGGAGAACAGGGACATGGAGGAGTTTGACATGCGTAGCAATGAGATCCATTTCGAGGAGATCACTGCTACTGAAATCTAACCCACTTATCACTCTGCCATCGCAAAATGAATTTCCACTGTGTGAGGAGCACTGGCCTTCACTGCAGTGTCATTTGGCATGCTTCTCCACAATATTTCAGAAAGACTTATGTTCAAGGCAAGTTATTGTTGTAATGTCTGCAGAGGCCAATAAAACATGGAACTTTTGTATTTAGGCATCTTTATGATCATTTCCTGCCTCGGAAACCTGTGAGAGACTTCAGATGAATGTACAATGATTGTGAACAGCAGTTAATTGATGCCACTGGTGAAGGGAAGGATGTCCTCAAAGGTGGTGCTTTGTTCCTGACAAACCCCTATAGTGCAACTAGGGCTGTAATTTAGCTTAATTTTGAAAAAAAGTCATGCAAGAATCGCATTTCGCACATCGAGATCAGATCGTTGACCTGAAACGTGAATTTTTTTAACAGAAGATTAAAAGTGTTTTTCCATTCAAAAGCATCTACGCAATGGTGCAGATGTGCAGGGCTCTCAAGTTATTTTTAAAGTTCAACTACTTTGAAGTGTACGATGTTGATATAAACAGCAAGATGCAACATAATGGCCAAAGACATTTGTAGCATAGAGCGAATGCTAGAATGTGTCCTTTGTGCGCAATCTTGAGCAGACTGACAAATCCAATTTATAAATGGTTTGATGTGAACTGCAGACCAATGATGGACATATTTTAAATGATATCAAAATAATAAAAAAATATGAATGTAATCATATTTGGATTTTTTTTCCTCAACAAATATCGATGATTAATTTGATTACTTCAGGTACTTAATTGGCAGTGTCAATTAGTTTAATCCAATACCTTACACACAATCAGAAAAGACTGTCCCTGCAACAAAATATACTGAAATGGCTGAGATTAAAGAACCAATAGGAAGAAATCCAGCATGTATACTAAGGGTTTCATGGAGTTTCTCATATCATATATAGTATATCATATGTAGTACAGAGCACACTACTTGCCTCGCCCATTGTACCAGCATTAACACTGATGGGAAGAGACTTGGAGGCACTCTACTGAGCATCTCATGTTAAGTCACAGAATCTGCAGTTTTGTTGCATTCTTGGTGTTCTAGTTGTGCTGGTGTTAAATCCTCAATAACATTGTGTCATATCTAATCAGCTATTTACGGCACTATGCAGCAAGAACCGGCACTTCTCATCTCACAGCCCAGCTGCTTACACTACATTTGATACTAATCACTGATGTAGAAGTGTTATTTTTATAATTAGATGATACAGTATATTAGCAGATATGACTAGCAAATATAGAGGCAGATATATATTTTCTTTTCTTTGCGAGTATTGCCATGCACACTGTACAGAGTCAATAGCATGTGTGCATGACACCGTAGCATTTGTGTGGCCAGAGAGTCACATTATGGCATCACACAGGTCACCTGGTAGGTTTTTCCCAACCAGTTCTGCTCTGTAATGACATAGTTGATGAATACATAGATATTATGATTATTAGATTTGCATACAATCTAAGAAATACTAATCAAATGTTTGTGGTCATTTTGTTAAAGGGATATATACACTATATAAACTTGCTGTTTTTACAAAACAGATTCTTTAAAGAAAGAGAGGAACAATTCAACATATATATGAAGTATATTTTTATATATAGCACCTCAAGGTATTTTGTGGTAACACAGGTAACTTTGTGGGTTTAATAAATATGAATTGCATATTTCACACCTTTTTGTCCAGAGAGGGGTCATTTGCAGCATGTTCATGGGGAGCTCTGACAGTATTTCATACAGTAGTTAGTGCTTTCATATTCTCTTTGAGCATGTTGTAGAAAAGTGTCAAGAACATTTCCTGACAACAAGGCCATGCTTGAGATGTTAGCCTTTTGAAATCAGGGAAGGCAGATGAGACGTAATGGCAAAAATGAAATGAGGAGCTCTCACTGCAAAATCACATTTTTATCCATTGCAACCAAAGATAATCCGTTATGTATTTTCCATAATATCTTTATCAGCTTATAGTTACACATACATATTTTTCACTCAGTGCTTGCTTTTTTCTTTTTTTACAAGACTCTCAATGATCTTACAGTAAAACAGAAAGTTTATTTCTTATATACTTATATACGACTGGTTCACTGTTTATTTTTATTATTAGCATTTTTATCTAAATTCAGCATTGACTATCTGAGAAACAGAAGATAATGATGCCATATTTTTCTCAGTCTGCTAAGATTATCAGATTATTAGAAACCATGATTATCAGGTTCATCTCTGTAGCACAGACATGTTATTAGTGTATGAAAAGAGCTCTCTTACCCCTGGACAATCTCCTGTGCATTTCTTCCTGACATGTCAATCACTCCCCTTGAAAAATATATGTCTAAATATTCCTCCAACTATAGTATTAATGACATATTCTATATATTTGTTTTTACACACACAAAATATCTTGAAGGTTTAACCACTGTGAATAGACCAAAGCAAATTAACGTTTAATCCTTTTGCCCTCATGTATGTGCTTGTGTATGTTTCCTTTGTCAATCTGTAGTCTTTGTAGTCATGTATGTATATTTTCCTACTGTAAAGATTTCTTGTAAAAATGTGTTTTTAATTAAAGAAAGTTGCCTCATTTTGAGTCTGGTGTTTTAAAAAAATTTACCTAGTCAACAATTTTACTTTGAATTTTAAGAGCTTTCTTTAAACCTATTATATTCATATCCTAATTATAAAATATTTAGAAATGCATGTTGAAGAATTACTGTATAATAATACAAGTAACTGTTTTTAGAAATTAACAAAATTTTAATTTTGAGCAAGTACACCATAAATACGTCTTCCGAACTTTTTTGTGTCCTACCCTTATTAATTTTAGAACTGTCAAAACAGATTTCGCAGGAAACTGCATGTTTGCATCAAATAAAAGTATAAACTATTGTTGGAAGGTGTAGCTTAAAACTACAACAAATGAACCTTTAACGGAAAAAAGTTTGCAAACAGAAAGAGAAAATGACAGTGTGTGTAATAATACATGAATCAACACTTTGATTTTAGTTTACAAAGCTTTACATTTGCCTAGTATTGACTGGGTTCACAAAACAACATTGGTAATTGCTGGTAACAATACCAAACTCCAAACCAGTTATTACTAGTACTTTTTACTAGTAGTACTAATTTGTCTATAAATAGCCTACTAGCCGAGTAAAAACACTTTACACCCTTTTTCCTGAACTGATACGAAATCTCAATGTTTAATTTTAATGTCAGCACACTGGCATGCATTTGTAATGTTTTTTTTTTAATTTGTCATATATCCGTTTTTCATAGTTTATTGATTCGCTCAGGCACACCCGTGTGCTTCAAACAGTCAGATTCTTCCGCGTAGAATAGCCAAAGCACAACTCGCGTAATCAAAAAATGTTCCTCTTCAGTAACTTGTAGTTCTATGCTTCAACCACTAGAGGTTACAATAGCGAATATTTAATCATTTGTACTTTATCATTTAGAATCAAATTAGAGTCGAAAGAGCATACACGCTGGAAACTGGCAATATTTAACCTTTTTATTTATAATCACACAATGACTTTTGTAATAAAACGAATTGCAAAAATGCAGACCAGATGCGTACAGAGAAAAACATCCAGTATATAACACTGATCCTAAAATCATCAGAACGTTTAGATCTTAATTGCACGTCCATATGTGCAGCTTTAAGGCACAAATATAAAAAAATACTAAGCATAAGCACAAGTTCCCAAAAATAGAAATTCTCTTAGAGCACAGGATGTGAACTGAGACATGGATCCTCGTTTGTAATAATCCCCCAGACATTCACTAAACCAAACCAGCAAATTGAGACCTAATCTCAATCTCAATCCATACTGTGGCTGTGTGTAATCTCTCTCAGGCATAACTGTAACCCGGATGGATGGGTAGTGTTATGACTTATGATTATGTCATGCCAGTGTGCTCTTATCTAGCTCCAGGCTTAAACTGCAACCAAAAATAGATATCTCGTGTTTAAACAGGATCCTTTAGTGGTGGAAAGGATGAGTTATGACTGTTTTATTAGATTTTATAGAATGAACTGAAAATAGAAAAGGAATACATTCAAAAGCAAATAACTTTCAACGGGAAGGGGAAAAGTCACCATCTGTGAATGGCCAATAGCACTCTCTGGAAGCCCATTTTTGGATTCTTGCTCAGGGGTTAGCCTTGACCCCCACCAGTTTCGCAAGTGTCCACCTTTTATACCCTGCAGCACCAAGGCCCTGGTATACTTCAAGCTAAATTCAAGAACTGGTGTGATGTCATTTTGAACAAAATCAGGCATAATGTTAGTTAGACTTTGTTTCAGGAATTTAAAGTAGCTTGACAGAAAAGTTTGCTTCAGCTGTAAACACCTTCAAACAACCATTGGTCCATGGCGATTATGTAATACAGTAGATAAGTGTGCTCTGGGGCTCTGCCTTCTTTGATGGTGAAATCTTCTGTTCATTTCTTCTCTTCAGACTGTCAAGAGTAAACACATGAACACACTGGAAAGCTAAAGCTGCAATTCCAATTTCTAAGTGACACTGATACTGTTTATTCCATGTTTAGTACTGTAAATCTGCTATAAATATGACATGACTTGACTGGAGTGCCAAATTGCAGAGCTTGTGCAAACATATCCACTTCGTTATGATCAGCAGCTTTCTTAAAGCAATGGTTCACCCCAAAATGCAGAAAATTTGCTGATAATTTACCAACCCTCAGAATATCCAGACTGAAGTCATGCTGATTACTTGAGGATTACTGTGATGTTTTTATCAGCTTTGGACTCTCATTCTGATGGCACCCATTCACTGATCCACTGATAAGGAAATTATGTTATTTCTCCAAATCTCTTTCAATTAAGAAACCAACTCATCTACATCTTAGATGGCCTGGGGGTAAATCTGAAGCTAAATGAGTAAATCCTGAGCAAATTTTCACTTTTGGGTGAACTATTCCTTAAACTGCTGTTTTCTCGCCACTGTCATTTTGAGAGAAGAGTGTGCTGCACATATTTACATATCCGTCTAATTGCTGCTCTCACCAGTGTGGGCAGCATCATGATGTTTACAAACAGTTTACTGCTGCTCATGTATTTCAAATTTATTTTAACTCAGGTGGAGAATGAAAGAGAGCTTTGCCCTGGTAATATCGAGGCCTTTACTACAAACTCATTGAGTTTCAGGCTGCTTTAGGTCAGTCTTTCGGGTTCTTGGGAACTTTGACGATAAACTCCATGGGGTCTTTGGCCTTGTTGCTGAAAGCCCTTCGAATGGCATCCACCGCATGCTGATGTGTAACACCTTGGAGGGACTCTCCGTCTACCGACACCAGCTCGAATCCAGCCTACACACACACAAATAAGAGATTTCTAGAAAAGTTCAGGTGTAGGACTTGATCATTAATGCAGATGTCTGTTTTCCCGACACATCCCTGAGTATTTCTGGCAGAGCGCAGACAGGCGCGCGCAGTCTGAATGGCAGGAAAAAGCAGATGCTGCAGGCACAGGAAGCCACTCGTTTCCTTTGTTCTCCTTCGTTAATACCTGTGAGTGATCTCATCTGGCCTGTTTCAGACTGTGTGTGTGTGTGTGTGTGTGTGTGTCAAGGCTCCGCCAGTGGATGACATCAGCTTATTATACTTCAGAAATGGATGTTTTTCTCTGTGATTGTAACCACTGGCAGACCAGAAGCACAGATGTTTGAGTCTTGCAGGTCAAAAACACATGGCATATCCATCAGCTCTCATCTAAACTCATCTCTGACACCACTAACAGCATAAAACTAAGTTAAAGAGTGAAACAGAGTGAGTAGAACCAAATTATGTACACCAGTCTCTAGGAGAGCATAACCCAAAAGTTCAACACTCACACCGATGCAGGAGCGTGTCTTTGGAATTATGTCTTTCCTGCCAGGAAAAAAAGTACAAAGTACAGCTGCGCTCACAAACGAACTTTAGTTCAAAGTAGGCACATTTCCTCAGTCACGATCTCTTACCAGGATGCACCTGTTTAATGAACTCTCTACACCCATCCTTAGCGGTCAGGGTCTGTTTTCATGCCCTTTATTGGTCAGAACAAACATAAAAAACTGTCTTCTTATAGAGACAGTATATTTCTCCGTTCATTCTCACTTAAATAGAACTGGAAAACATATTATTTTGGGCTCATCATTTTCAGCTAAGAGTGTAATTTCTACTGTGAAAAACAAAAAAGAAGATATTTTGGAGAATGTTGTTGACCACTGACTTCCAATGTATGCTCCCTCTCCCTAAAGTAGGGAGTAGGGATATTTGTTGAAGTAGACTTCTCTGACAATAATCGCTCATATGGAATGCCTTGGGATGTCCTCAATGAAAGGCAATTACAGGGTCACGCAGATTATGATATAAGATAAATACTGTAATATATTTTACTTTCAAATGCATATGATGATATTCCCTCTCTACTTCCTGTGAAGTGATGTATCGATGTGCCCTTATTCCCTATGCCATTTCTAGTGCACTTTGAACTGAACATGTATAAGCTCCCTTGTGAACCTTGTGAAAATATTTGTTGCAGAATACTGAACACATTTATAGTTTATTATTTATTCAGTTTACATAGAGGTCTATGTTTTGGGTGAATACTTTTGGCCCCACCTCCCCTTATAGATGAGCAATGCATGGCTAAGACTATTCCAGTCATTGAAAGTGAACCCAAAAGTAGAACACAAGAACTACTAAAGAGCATTATTAAAACGTATTGCAACACACTCTGTTTGTGTCCCTTTATGGACATTTAGGGGCCTAAGATTTATTTAAGCTGACATTCTCTTCAAACAGCACTTACATTAAGGAGACCGCAGGGACATCATCAGTCTTTTTTTGTATGCCATCTGCCTTTTTGACTAAAAACAAATCACCAAAGCATTCTATGGTTTCAGTGGACAAGTGGAGTCATTTATCAGTGGATAGCAGAGAACATCACCGTGTGCATGGAGAGAGCGAAAGAAGATGACTCACGGAAGAATAGAAATCAATGTGTTTGGTGCACATACAACGGAATAGAAACATATTTTCAAATATTTTCAGATTGCATGGCTTTTGTATTCACAGATTTGGGCCAAACAGTGCTGGTTAGAAGTTAATTGCAATTATATATACACGTCATTAACCATCATGTCATCACTCTAGCAACCACTCAGTACACCCTAGTAATGGTTTAGCAAATACTGTGAAAGTTATCAAGCCCCCTTGTGGTGGCAAGTTTTGCACAGACAAAACTCCCTTGAAACTTTCTCCAGAAAATGCCCAAATATAGTTAAATCTGTTAGTAAAATGGAGCCCTCTGTATTTATAAGCTGAAGAATGACTGTCAAGAACAAGACAACAGACTATAATCAAGATGAAAAAGAGAGTGCTGGACTAATTACACACGAACCGAAAGAGCAGACTCTGTGGAGCCCCAACACATACACAACACCTGACCTCCGTCTGCCATGCGTGTCAACAACTTTTGATAAGAGGGATGTGACTGCAGACAATGTGTGACAGAAACCTGACCTCCATGCTGCCAGAGCATACTCGCCGCTCAGATAATACAGTTATCAGGAACGGGAAGCATGTTAACAGGGCGCTCCACACTTTCCCTCTGCAGGCTTGTTAATCTGCAGAGCTCAGTGAAGATAGTTGCTCTGAAGAGCCTCTCACGGCTTCAGGGTGAGACAACAAGTGAATTGAGTGGAATGTAAATTAGTCTCCCTTTGGTATGAATGGAAATACCCACTAGTCTTTCACACCAAGTCCAGGAGGAGGCCAGAGATGAGTGGATGTTCTTGGCAACTGAGGGGTTTTGAGCCTGACACCAGATCTCCTGAGTGTGGCAATACAAGCCTTTCAGAGCAGGCCAGGGAAATGCTGTCACCTGATAGGCTGTAATCGACAAGGATGCGGCTTCTCTTGACAAACACACACACAAGCGCACATACATATATGGGATTCCAGGGTTTTAACCTTTTATGCTGGGTAACAGAGGTGCTGTTGGTATCATGCGCTTAACCTCTGTGACCTTTTGCCCTCATTCGGCCTCATTTCAGATGCAAAGACCAGGATGTTGTGTAGACACGGTGGTACATAAAATGTCTGTACACCATCTGAAATGACTAGCGTGACATCTATCTTCATGCTTGATCTACCAGCTCCATCATGGTCTACCAGCAAGACCAGCAGCAAATTAGAGCGAACCAGGGTAAACCGCCTGGTCCAAGCAGGTCTTTCCAATAGAGATGTACAGCATGTGTTCTTATGTGCCAAAAGCTTCCTTAAAAAGAAGCAGCTGACTCAAATACTGTGTTTTATGGTCTGGTTGATGTAATTCATCAATGATGAATGAGTTGCACCACTTAAGCATATAAAAATGCCTCTGCGCTCAGCTAACGTAACTGAGTTCTAGTTGTAACCAAAACAGAAATCACAAGGCCTGCAGCCGTTGATCATTCCCAGACCTTCCTAATAATGATCGAGTGATAAACACACTATTCATCAACTAATAATACTAGGATGAATCCTTCTAGCAGTATACTTATACATTATTAGCAAGCAATGGTACAGAATTTGATAAAGGAGTTTGTGTGAGAAAATCAAAATATGGTTGGTCACTTATAATTTGCATCAATAGATCAAACCAGCTCATTCAAGTCTGAGACCAAGAGCAAAAAAAGGGCAGGGGCAGAGTCAGAGTCAAAGGCCATATTGTCAGAACTTGACTCTCTTCTGATCTTGGCCTAGAGTTGGACTCAACCTAGTCACACTTCTGTTCTATTCTGTTTCAAATAAGCTTGTCTAGATTGCAACACTGCTTAGTCTACTGTAGATGAGTCTATACGAGGATCAGTTACCTTCAGAACATTACTAGTAGATGCCGCTCCCCCTGGAAAGATCTTCTCTATCTTCACCATTGGTTGCACCTTTGACTCAATCCCACCTGAGATGCTTATTCCTGCAAAAAGAATAAGAATCATCTAGCCATCCACATTTTAATGATGACTTCAACTCTCTCTCTCTCTATATGCATGAAACAAACACTGCATAACCAATTCATCTACACTATTTATATTCTTATATTTTAGGCCTTTTATTTGGATGGATGTGGAAAACTGAGATTTTAATTGTGCCATAAACGTGACAGATGCAGATGCCAGCAGATGTCAACCAGCTGCGCAACTGTCATTAAGATGAACAGAAATAATTAATGTTGAGCTTTCTCCAGGACCGTCATAAACCGTCTTGTGAACTCTATTACTGGTGGGTTACTGGTTGCACTGGGCAATTCACTGCCATCTTCTGGTGAGGTGAGAAGAATAACTGTAGGAGAATCTCTTCTTTAATACTAATCTATCAGTTATTATATGGCCTTTTTTCCACAAAGTTCTTATTTCGTATTTTGTAAGTGTATGCTACATACTCAGAAAAAAGGTACAAAAGCCATTAATGGGGTAGTACCTTTTCAAAAGGTACACTTTTGTAACTTATTTACCTCTAAACCTTTACCTGTACCTGCATATTAGTACCGTAAATGTGCATACTGTACAAGTACCAAGAGTGTACATTTAAAGACAGCTTTTGTGCATTTTTTTGATTGTGGTTCCAGAATGAATCACATGCTCCGCAAATCTACTGTATTAATAGGCTTTAGTCATAATATTACTCATACTCACAAACAGAGATCTGAACAAACTCTAACCCTAAGTATAAAACTTTGGAGTGTAACTCATCAAGAACTGTTTCTATTACCAGCAATAACTGGCCTTTTGAGAAGAGATTACTTTTCTAAGTGATCATATTTCACTGGTGAATGATACAAATGTCATGATTCACAATGAAGGAGGGACCTAAACCATGTCTATGGATCAAAATATAATAGAGGCTTGAGTGTGGGAATTTGGAAACCGTCCAGAGCATTCTATAATCCACATAGCAACATGATTAAAAAAAAAAGCAGAGCAACCTGGCAACCACCCAAAAGACCCTAGATATGTGGGGGCAACTTTTGCATAGCCAAGCATAAATATATAATCAATTTATTTTAGTCAGAGAGAAATGGGATGTTTGACATTTGAGAAGCGTTGCAACACAGCCAGAATACAGTAGCTCAGAATAACTCACCAAGGGACTGTTTGGTCTTAGAGATAGTAACTGTGGTTAGTTCATACTCCTGCTCTGGTGGGGTTTCTTGGCTGTCTGAGTGTCCATTCACTGGTTCTTTCCAGCCCTGATCCGAGCTGGGCGCAAAAACCTGGGTCAATGGTGTCCTACTCCGGCGCTGTGCACTCATGACGGTATGCTTTACCTCTTTACCATTCTGGGATTTGTCTGATTTCATTCGATGTCCATTCCTATAAGGGGATCTCCCTCGCTCTGGGACAGAATCACCCCTGCTGGATAAAGAGTCATGGTGTGAGGTCCTGGGGAAACCGTTGTCTCTTCTCTGGGGGGAGCATCCGATGCGTTCGGCGCTGTGAGGAGACTCTGAGTGCGTCCAGCTGGGCCGAGCAGGACTCAGTGAACGATTACGGAGCGAGTCTGTGATGTAAGTGTCCACTGGTACATCCAAGAGTGGCGTGAAAGCTCGAGGAGGAGGAAGACGTCCAGTCGGTAAACCTGCCAATCGCAGCCGTTCCAGTCCTTCAATGAGCTGCCGTTCTCTCTCCAGATCCTGTACCGGCTGAAGGTGGAATCCACCCCGGTAATCTGTCATACAAGAGGATATTAAAACCATTTCTCACACATTCTAAACTTAATCCCAGGTTATCATCACGCTAAACCCCAGTTTTAAAGGGAACATTAGAGACTTTACCTATTCAAAATTGTGAATATAGTCAGAGCTAAATAGCACAACAAACAGTAAGATTTTTAGAAAGTAAAATGTAACAAGAAAAAAAGAAAAAGAACAATTAGGGAGAATCAATAAATTATTGATAATTTACTGCAATTGTGTGAATAACATGTAATCCATAAAAAAGTAACTGCAATCTGATTATGAGCATTATAAAATGTAATATTCTCTCTTTACAAGTCCTTGATTTTTTAAATTAGATTACATAATAAAGATTACATGTAATCACTTACTACCCAGCACTGTGTAGTGGTGTTA
Organism: Carassius auratus; assembly: GCF_003368295.1. NCBI lineage: Eukaryota > Metazoa > Chordata > Actinopteri > Cypriniformes > Cyprinidae > Carassius > Carassius auratus. Next base: position 13,820,333 of record NC_039280.1, read on the forward strand.
GCTCCACTTTTACCAGAAATTATGAAACCCGTCTCTTGTGAAGGGTTAGCACCACTTTTGCACCATTTAAATATTAGATGCTTAACAATAGGCATCCAATTGCATCCCCATTTTAGTCTGAAAACTCAATTTCAGAGAAATATATAGGCTTCTGTTTACCCAGGGTTTAGAATGACCCAGGGTCAACTATCTTCAAGTGTTTTCAAAAGCCCTTTTTGTACAAATATTTTGGGGCTACTGGATGTCAAGGTATTGCCATCATACCATATAGGTAAAATTATAGGTTTAGAAACACTACTGAGAATTCAGAATCAAAGAGTTCCCACGAATATACATAATTCTACATAAAATATACATAATTATGGTATAAAAGCTGAATTAATTTACATCTCCTTAAATCAGTGCAGATGTTACGAAACCTCACACACGCACTTTCCCTTTCATCCAGAAATGTGAGCGACAATCACACATTCATATCCATTGAGTAAGCAGCGGTGTGGCGTAGCATACATGCACATCTCGCTCAGATTTCAGGGGCCTCTAGCACAGAGAGTTTTGAATTACTCTTCTGTGGACATCACAAAGGAGCTGCATTAAGTCTCAGACCTGCGTGGGTGGACACTTGAAGGTTAAACAATGCAAGGCTCCTTACTTGCATTTCAGAAACGATTTCCATTCAAAAGTCAGAGGCACATTACAGCACGACACTGTGGACAATGACAGCGGTCACTGTGCACTCCAGAGTTAGAGGTTAGGAGGTCGTGCAGTGTCAGCAGCAGAAAGAAACAGGCAGGCTTTCTGGCAATAAGAGACATATTATCTTCTTTTGGCAGTGATGTATGTTGGGCATCCTGCAAATGATGCATGTGTGTCCTAAATGGCAGCTTACAATGAATAAAACTGCATGTTATTAAAAAGTGATGGTAGTGTGTACAGTAACAAAGGTTTGAGAATGGGAGGAATTGTGTGTGTGGATTAAATATCAGCAACAGGACATTTGTAGTATATGTTTGTGTGTGTATACGGTTAGACATTCATTTCAGGATATGAAATGCCTGGTGCAGAAAAGAGTTTGTGTCTTTTCCTACAGGGATCACTTGGAGGACATTGTACACTGTAAATGGATGAGTAAATTCAGAATAGAATAGAATAGAATAGAATAGAATGCGACATTCCAGTTCACACCAAAAATAGGTCACCTGGGATGGGGGTTATTAAATGGCGACGGGGTGTTCCTCCATGACGAGGAGAATGCAGGACAGGAGACCTTACTGGGGAACCACAAAAAAACACAATGGATGGTTTACATGAATTGAATTCAAATTAAAATCCAGATTGTTCACTATCAAGTGCTCAACATATATGAACTTATTCAGTACTGTTAAATTATCCAAAGACAAAGCTCAGCTAAAGTGTTGTTTTGATTTGGGGTTTGTTTGGCCCCATTTATGGAAAACATTAATAATACAAAATTAGTAGTTACCAAAACTTTTGACTATTAATATATAAGTACTTCTCAAACATGGAAGCTAAAATGTAAAAATCTGAAACTTTTTCTTACCAGAGCGGTTTTTGAGTATGTCATAGGCTTCAAGCTCAAAGGGCAACACCATACTGTCAAAACGGCCCAGATCTGTGGGAGGGATGATCATTCTATATAAAAGAAAGTGAATGTTAAATTAAAACATTCCACACATGAATAGTGTAAACGCAGGCAGGAGATATATAAATATATGCATTTGAGAAGCTGACATTGAAACGCTCCTTACCTAACCTCCCTCAGCAGCAGAAGCTTCTCAGGCTTGTCCAAGATGGCCAGCAGGGGGCGCACCAGATCCTCAACCACACGCTCTACTAGAAACTAAAGAAAAGAAAGAAATGCCCTAGCTCTATTACTATTTACTCCTGATAATGTGAAATAGTCACAAGCACTGGATTTAGAGTCTAAATCTGACCGAATTCGCACAAAGGACGAAACATTCTTGCAATTTGGGGTTCACAATCTGTCAATAAAGTACTACACAATTTTGTAGGTAATAAATTAACATGGTCTGCTACAATTTCACAAGCACTAACCGGATAACTGTAAAAATATAAAATAAATAAATAAAGTTAGGTGTAGAAACTACTAGTAGTTTCACAAATAATTAGAAAGAATCTAGAAGTAATGCATTAAATGTTAATTTATTTTTAAATAGTAAGACTGCGGTGTTCTCTTGTAAAACATGCTCCAGTTTTGTTTTTAACTAAAATGTAACACTCAGTAGAGCTCTGTACGATACATATACAATTGATAACTTGATCTCAATCATAAATGACAAGGCAAATCCTTCTTCTGTAAGCATAACCAGCATGCACATTGATTAGTGAGAAATATGCATAGCAAGACAATTGATACTCATACCTGTTAACCCGTATAAAGTCATAAATAAGACAATATTTCAACCCAGCAGACTTTTAGACTCACCCTTTTACAGTGTCTCATGACAGCCACCACCTCATCCTCGGTGAGCAGTTTCCGGGCCATATCCTCCAACATGGCCATGGTCTCCGGGCTGGGGATGGGGCTGTGCTCCCTCATTCCAGCTCGAGTCTCTCTGGGAGAACTCAACAGGTTAATTATGGGTCGACCCCGCTCTTTACCTGAGGACACAAATGCTAGAGTCAATCTACGAGCACTGATGACAGCAATTCGCATTTAAAGATCTATGGATTTGGCATCTTTGGTCCAATGAAGAATCTATTGAAGCTTTCCACTGCACAAAAAATTTCCATTACTGTTAATTGTAAGGTTATTTAGGGGGCCAAAAATAGTTCTATACAGTAGGGGTGTCCAGTCCTGCTCCTGGTTGGCCAACATCCTGCAGATTCCCAACACACTTGCCTCTAATTTTCTAGTGAGACTGAAGACCATGATTAGCTGGTTCAGGTGTCTTTAACTAAAGTTAAAGATAAACTTTGCAGGACAGTGGCCCTCCATGAACAGGTTTGGACACCGCTGTTCTATGGCATCACAGCAAAAAAAACAAAAGTAAACTAATTGCAAATATGTACAGACTGGCAAATCTGACTGGCTGACAAGCTCTGATTAGCTTGGAGTTTTCAATGTGTTTCTAAGTTTTGCTGCAGTGTGCACTGTTGAGAAGGAAGCTGAGCAATTCATCATTAGCGGAGCAAAACCACAGGGGTTGGGAGTCAAGGCCACTCCAAGGGAATTACAGCAGAACAGTGTACAGAAAAGCAGCTCTCTGATTTAGCCTCTTTAAAAACTCATTATTCTGCTTTCTGGCTTTTCAAATGCAAATATCCTCCTCAGCTATTCCCTGGTATCCACAGAAAGTGATCCTCATCAAAATATGTTCAGCCACATGTGTACTCACCAGGTTCATTATCTAAATGTTTCGGGGATTTGGATCTCCCTCTGTGACCGTCCCCTGACCCTTTGTCCTTCCTGTCTCTAGAGGACGACCTTTCCCGCCTGCGTCCACTTTTAAAGAGCAAGCTGACAAAGGTTTTGGAGCGCTGCAGGGTGCTTCTCTCCGCCTCTACCTTGACCTTTTGATGCTTGCTTTTCTTCTGCTTGTCCTCTGATCAACATTCAAGCAGAAATAGGTCAAAGAGTGATCTCCGGGCAAAAAATACTGAATTAATAAATGTTCACAAGGAAAACTTGAACATGCTCAGGTGTTAAAATGTATTATAGGTGGCACAGGTTCCAAATTCAGCCCTGAACAATGGTGACCCAGAAACAGGAGAGTCACTGAGATCACAATCCTGTTTCATCACTACTGTGTCCTCGAGAAAGTCATTTAACCCCAGGTCACTGCAGGATGAGGACATCTTTTTGGTTAAAAACAGCTACTTTGAATTCTCAAAAATATAAAATAAGTAACTGTACCAAGACCCACAGATGAAAAAAAAAAAAAATCAAGATTCTGCGGCCAATTTGTTCCCATAATTTGTTAAATGGTTATTCATTATTCATTATTTCATTAAATTAACACAAGAAAACATTAGCTCGACATTAACAATATTTAACTACAATGAGGGAGCATTTTAATAATAATTGGTCAAGAAAATTAATATGGGAAATATTTCTTAATTTGTGTCCATGATATCCATTTTTTCTTCTTCATGTTAATAATATAAAAATGCGAAAAAGTTCCTAAAATAGGTGTCTTGTCTTTCTATTTTTGATTTGGGTTGAAATATGACCTGGACATGTTTCTGTGAGATTTATCGAAGAAGAGCTTGTTATGTTAAGTTGTGATGGAAAGTATTTGTTAAAGGCCACAAAACGTCCAGTCATTTATCTCCACAGTGTGAGGTATTAAGCCTGGCAAATAAAACAGGATGATATACACTTTGCTGTGTGGATTTTGAGCATACATTTCTCAAGGTATCAGATTCTCTAGTCTGAGCCGTTAATCTTTCACAGCAAGATCCCGTGCAGTAATGCTGATGTATAATGCATTCAACCAAGTTCATTTAAATGCAGTGATACAATGGCTGTACACTGCTATATATTTGACAAACAGACGTCACGTAGCAGTGTGGCTCTGAAGGTCAATTGCTGGTTTTCAACAACACATTTTCTATTCTGAGCGGAGCTTCCACAGCGTGTGTGTGTATCAGATAACCCGAGATCCTCATCACTGATCTGGTTGTGACCTTGAGCCTCATCACTACAACTGAGATATGAGTTACATCAGTGACAAAAACACACAACGGCCCTGTGCAGCTCAACTCATTTTGATTCACAGCCTTCTGACAGACTGTTTTTTATCTCTTCAAACCAGCCCTACTGTACCTGACACAGTGATGTGACTCTGGGATCGGCGGATGGGTTTCCGAGGCTTGCTGAGAGCCATTAGGACTGCCGTTTTAGGAGAGTCCAAAGTCTCTTTATCCCCAGCAGAGAAGGTCCTTGTCCGAGTTTTGGCAGTCCCGCTGCGTATTACTGTGTCTTTCAACACGACAGTTTCGCCAACCGTTCGGCTGGTTTCTGTGGTTAAGACCCTACTAGATCTTGATGAGGCATCGGGCTCCGGCGGGTCCGTCTGCATGGCGGTCTCTATCCGTTCAGAGCTGGGCCGGCGTGAGCGGTCCTCAGTGGAGATACAGACATCCACCATCTCTGAGCCAAACACAGGAGGAAACATGACCTGCGAGAGACCACTGAGAGAGCTGACCGGCGTCCCGGAGGAGAGAGAGGAAGTGGAGGAGTAGGAGTCTGAACCCTGGGAGGAAGCGGGCTGGCCTCCATTAGCCACTAAGGGGAAAAAGTGGAGATTTTCATATATTATTTTTAATGATAAAAAGTTGGATTACTCAGTGCACTGGAGATCTGTCATCCATTTCATTAAAATTACAGTAATTTAATAGAAATAAATTATTTGAATCTTTGACAATTAATTCACACAATTTCAAGGGAAAAAATCTGTCTGCCTAAAATGCTGTGGCAGAAATCATTAAAATCATCATCTTCCATATATCAAAAAACCATTAAGATTATAAGCTTTATTCATTTATTTTTATAGTTATCTCTCTCTACGTGAAAAAAAGGTAATGTACAAATAAAGTAAAAGTGTAAGGTAAATTAACAGATTTTACTCCAGGCCAAAATAACTTTAACTTATGTTTTAACTTATATATTTACATATATATTATATATTTTAATAGATTTATTTTATATATTGTACTATTTATCAATCTATTTATTTATTTATCCATCTATCATTGGGTCCACATTCATTTATACAAACAAAATTAATGTTTATGCATTACATCAGATATAAATAGCTTTTTTGGGTAACAACTGTGAGTTGTAAAATAAAATAAAATAATAACACATGAAGCCTTTATGTATAATGCATTACTAAATAGTTTTAAAGCAATAATTTCATCTTGTAATGTGTAGTACAGTCTCATGAATAATTGTTACCACAGTTAATACATTACAACACTTATCAATTCATTGTTACACTATGCAAATTTGGTTATAATTATTTAAGTTAAGATATAATGTATTACAACGTACATTATGAATAATTATAATGGATTACACCCTTTAATAACCCTTTATAATGCACAAAGGCTTTAAGTAAAATGTTACCAATAAAACAAAATAATAAAATAAGAAAGCTTAACAAATAAATCAACAGACATGGTGTCTAAAAGCCTCATAAATATTAAAGTTCTGATGTACTTTAACATCTGAATGAACAATATATCAATGTCACTTGTGTTAAATATGGAGCAGAATTACAAGAGCTTCTGTCCTGCAACCTAAATACCCTGAATCACCCTGATGTTACAAACATGCACAATCCTGGACGACTTATCTGAATGTGAACATTACGATCTAATCCGTGGCTATTTTCAGACACTGCCATCCATATTAAAATGGAAAACAGTGAATCAGAGGGCAATGAAAAAATCTGGCTTGACGTGGCCGTTTGGCGTTCAGCTTTAATCTGGAGATGGACCGTCCCAGTGCACACCATCAATTAATTATGAAAATTGCATTTCTATAAGATACAAATGCAAATTAGTGGGTCGCACAAGGCACGCAACCTACCCATTTATATATTTGCTATTAACAAATAAGATGTTAAACAGTGATGTTTGCAGGTAACGTTTACGTACATTTATTAAGCCAGCTGTACTCTGCCACCATCTCCTTGTAAGCAGGATATCGGCCAGCCTCCTAGGACAGGATATTACACAAGACATAATCACAAGTGAGAAAGAGAGCTACAGCCTTGCCACATTGCATGCAAGTTCAAAAGTCCTTGGGTATAGTTCATTGTGCAAATTAAGTCCAAACAGCCTAAAAATGACTTCCACCAGTGAAGTCAGAAGGATATGACCTCATTTCTGATGCCCCAGGTGTAGGCTGACCTCACTACAGGCTCACTGTTAGTTTGTTACTCCATAAACATAAAACAAACTTGAACATCATTAAGATGATGGTAGGAGGCAGTTTGATCTGCCTTGCAGGAGTGCAAGTTGCTGTGAGGACAGTGATGTCATGCAGGAGCTAAATTCGAACAGACTGCAGCAAAGTTCAAAAATAATCCCTTTCTCCTTTTGTTTTGACCCTTGTCTGACATTTTCTCACACTGTCACTTCACTTATCAGCAGTAGAGCTCGTACTTACCACCACGAAGTGGCATCAATAGCTAACAAGGCAGGCATTTAGCAGCTCTATATACTTATAGCACCACTGCAGGTTTGACAGAGCCTTGCCATGGGGGCAATGAGAAAAGGCCATAAAACGAGGCTTTCTGCTGATTATAACTTGATCCCTAAGGCCTGGTGAATAATGCACACCTGCTGGCTGTTTTTCACAGGAGGAACCTGAACCCTGCCTGAGTAAAGCGAGCAACCAGGAATGTGACGGCTAAATGCCAGCTGTCTGCTTTGCTATGCTTTCTCACTCCCAGACGCAATAAGAGGCAGTGTTGTTTAACATGCTGTGGTGGCAATTAATATGCCAAAGCACTTTGGAAATCATCTGTCTTGCTAAACTACAAACTACAATTTCATTATTTCATTATTTTTTTAATTTCATTAAAAATGGAGTCTCTCTATTATTTATTTGTAAAACTGTGTGGGTGTTATTTCCATAAATAAGACTGTTGATAATGCTGATAATCTCAAATGATCAGATATCAGGTCTATTGCTAAAGTTTTGGTTATTCTCACCTTAATGGTCAGCATCACGTGAGTGTGACTCTTTAGCACTTCTACTGCATTGCTGTGTGTGATGTCCTCAAAACTCACTCCATTGGCTGCCAGAATCTGATCCCCCATTTTAATTCCATTTTGCTCCGCCAGGCCACCAGGGTCCAGCCTCATCACAAAATTAAACAAATCATCCCATTAATAAAGTTCAACAATTAACCATAGCATCTAGGCAACAGTTGTCTTGAAGTTGCTAGACACTGAAATGCATCACTTAAACCCTGTGCATTCTGTCTTACTTTGAGACGTAGATGCCCAGGCCAAACTCTTTGCCACCGCGGATGTTGAAGCCCAGGCAGTAGTCATCTGAGGTTGTGTAAAGGTGCACTATTCTGCGCAGGGCTCCATCTGAACTGGCCTCTGAAGGTGTGCGACCACTTTCTTCCACTACCATTCTTCGGTGGATTAGATCTACCCTGCACACATACATTCATGTGAGTTTACATGCAATAAACTAATAAGTGACTCAATCATTTAAAACATTCTACAGAAAAAAAAAAGGTTTGGGGTCCTTAAAATTATTTTATAAAATAAGGGTTCATTCAAAATCTAAATTCTGCCATTAATTACCCTCATGTCGGAAGGTCTTCAGGTTTTGATGAAATCGGAGAGCTTTCTGACCCTCCATGGACAGCAATGCTACTGACAAGGTCTTCAAGGCCCAGAAAGGTAGTAAGGACAGCTTCCTAAAATTACGGTTGAACTAATGATGGCACATTGACTATTTCAATGATGTCTTTGCTACCTTTCTGGGCCTTGAACATGTCAGTTCTTAAGTTGTGTCCTGAACATTAATGAAGTTCTTAGGGGGTTTGGAACGACATGAGGGTTAGTAATTTATGACTAAATTTAAGCCACTGGTTCCATGTTGAAGTATTGAGCTGGTCAGGGTGCTCAAAAAAAAAAGCAGAACCATTTTTGAATGGTTACAGCATTTAAACCTTTAGGAAATCATCTACAAGTGGTTTAGTTATAGTTGTATTTTCATTTTAAGTTAAGATAGGAAAAAGTGTTTTAATGAATCTTCAGGTGAACACACATACGCTTCTGTAAAAACTTGCTCACTCTACTATCAGTTAATGAAATGGCTGAGAAGACCACTAATGTAACTCTACCACTGCTGTATGCTGAAACAGAAGCTGAAGTAAAAGATAACAAGTAAAGGCCAAGAGTCACAGGGTTTCCGCCCTGTTAGTCAAGGCAGGGGGAGAAAGAGCCCATCACTACGCTCTGCTTATCTTCTCAGTTCAGTTAGTCTAATTAAACCCCACCATTCAGCAAATATGCAACAGAAAAATGCCTAAAAATACAGGCTTTCAAACACTAAAAGAGCCTCTAAATGTTCAAGGGCAAAACACACTCTTCTGTTATGAGTTGTCAAAGGGTATTTGGACAGCCTCCAGGAGGCAGGCTTGTGGGAGACAGGTCAAGCTGCCATACAAACAGCTACTTTTCTTGCATAATACTAAAGGACATATTGATGCATTTCATTAATTATTTCGTAAAACTATGAAAATAAAAATAATTGCATTTTTAAAATGTTTAAATGCATAGATACACAATATATCATGCAAAATATACTGTAGTATCTGAAAAACTATATCTGGCAACTTCAAGAAAAAAAAACCCACAAGATGACTTAAATTTATGTAATATCTTACAATAAAAAAATGTAACCCCTAGGAGTAGTAGGAATACTAAAAATAGTATTTTACCTTTTAATAACTATTGTTTTTATAGAAGAACATACAGAATAAGAATCTTTAATATTCCGGAATAACAAAATAAATCGTGATTAATTAATTTATCAACACTCAACATCACCCTAGCTTCTGGTAAGAAAAAGTTTGAAAACAAGCAAGGTTATCATGAGTATAACAAAAATTGTAAAGAAAATATCTTAGTCAATATATGGGATTCAAAAAATGGTGCAGAAACATTATAAATGATGTTCAGCCTGATAGAGTGTGCTTAGCCTAATATAAAACATACAAAATAGTACAGTACATCAAGTGAAGTTACAAAAGCTTAACTTACCATGTAGTCTTCTCTTTCGAATAGCGGATACCTGGCACCTTCCCCACACGTCTTACCACCATGCGCAGACGATTATTTCCTGTCAGGACTTTCACAGCACTGCTCATAGTAATGCTCTCCAGACTTATTCCATTCACCTCGACCAGCTTATCCCCGACACACAGGCCTGCCAGCTCTGCAGTGTGGAGGAAACAAAATCACATTAATATGAAACTCATCAATAGCTTATACATAAATGCTTTGATGTAATAAATCTCAAATGCAAATGTCAGTCCAGTGTCCTCATCAGTTGTAACCCCCTCTGTGTACCTGCAGAGCTCTCATCCTCGACTTTGCTGACAAAGATCCCCAGGCCGTGTTCAGAGCCTCCCCGCACACTGAAGCCCAGCCTGCCATCCTCACTTTTGTCCACAGTAATTGTGTGGATGTCTTCACTTTCATCCCCACCTACAGTGCACCAACATCAAACACAAATAGAAAGTTCCTCTGAAAATAAATATAACTCACAAGTATTGTTTTGGGTTTTGTCAAAGTTTTTGCTCCTTAGCTAAAGATTCTTTCTCGTGTAATATAATATTTCATAATATATGTAAGAATTTTCAATGTAAGACTTGCTTTAAAAGAAAACTTAGCAATTTTTAAGCTTTATTACATGTTCTTAAAGACAAAAAAGGCAGCCAACAATTTTATTGCATTCAGCAACTCCTTCAATCCCAGGATCCTGTTTGTGGTATTTTTTTTAGTTTGATGACACTGTACTGTTATTGTCCTAGAAATGTATGATGTCCCAATTTATAGATATGGATCTGGCTGATACCCAAGCAGATGAACATTTGTAGGTTAACAGATAAATGACAGATATCAAAACTGTAAACTATGCAGATTATAATCTAAAAAACAATTTAAAAAACAAGATGAACCATTTTAAAATATATCGACTGATACTAATTAATAAAAAAAATATCTCTAATATTAGCCAATAACCAATATATTTATATTATATTTGAAAATATATATTTGGGAAATTTTATATAAACAGTATTTTTCAAATTGGCGATTTTGTTTCAATTTGCATTATCTGATTCTTTGACAAATTGCTTTGTGTGGATGATTGCACCACGAAAACGTACAAACGAGGTCTACCAATTCACCAAAAAATAAATCCACACTGAATTGCTATGAGAATGTGTTGGTTACCTGCATCTAGATCAAGCTCTTATAGTTGACTTACCATCGACAGGTGAATTGATGAGGATGACCCTCCCCATAGGAGAAGAAGATCTCACTCCTCTCTGGCGATGCTGCTTCTTGTGCAGGTAGCGTGGTAGAGTAGAAGTGCCCGAGGGACCTGGCTGGGCACTGGTCTGAGCCCCATTCGTCATGTCTTTACGTGCCGTGTCAGACGAATGAGCCATGGCAAAGTGCCGACCTCCCCTCTAACCCTCATCCAGGGCCTGAGCTACTAAAGGGAAAGAGGGTGGATGGGGAAAACTAGAGGTTCAATGGGTCAATACTAGTCACGAGAATTAGATCCACAAAAGGAAACTCCACTGCAGTGGTGCAGGAAGAAGCTGCTATGAATCCAGTATTGTTCGTTTTAGATTACAAGCCATATTGTGACTGGTCTTCACAGAGTGAATTGATCCAAAGGACTCTTGACATAATTATAATAATTTCATGAAACAAATTCTATAATCCAAGAAGTGGCAGAGCAAAGTTTATCCTTATGTGCATTGTTCGGAAGAGAGTCCCACAAAAAATGGCTGTGGGTTAGACTGGAGCATTGGGCAGGAGTCCCTCCTCACTGCCAGTGGAGAAGTCAGTCATCTGGTCCTCCCAGGCCTCAGTGTCTCACCTTTACCTGCCAGTGATCCAAGACGACAGAGAAAGATCTGTGAGAACCCAGTGGCGCAATGACTAATTTCCCATGGGAGGTAAAGTGATATCAGCAATTATTGCATTCTGGAAAGCTAAGGGTAGCACTGTTTCCACAGCAAGAGATACTGAGCCAGTGTGGAACACTAATCTGTTAACATATACTTTTTAAACTTGAATGCATAAAGGGTGTTGCCTCAGCAATGTCATTTACATATATTTGGTTACTGGTTCATAAGGAAAAAAACGTTTTATTAATGTGTTAATCAATGTAAACACACACGTTATAGTTATCAATATAATGTTTTTTTACTGTATTTGTACGTGTAAAGTAAGCAAATTAATAAACCTATATACAAAAAAAAAAAAAAACGCAACGTGTATAATCATATTCTTAAATTATTCATTTACCCTTAGAGTAGCGATAAAACATGATCCATTTTCCTTAAAGAAACCCACTGTATCCCATGCGCCTCAACCCCTTATGCGATCGTGTAGGTTTTTGGGTCAGGCAAGAAAAGAAGCTGGGCTGGCGTTGTCATTTTGTTAATCTAAACAGGAAGTTGGCGCTGTCGACTGACTGTCTCATCATCAGCACCTCGGACAGCGCTCAAGCAACAGGTTGCGTAAAGCTCATCTAAACGCTTTAAGACAACATTGTCAAGTCTCGCTTCTTCAAAATAAACAGCCTAGTTTAAATGAATCAGGGAGAGAGGATCTCAAAACTATACAAAGATCATCCTCTATTAGATCCTTAAGGCACAGATGCAGTCAACAAGTTAGTAGGAATAACTTGCATTACCAGTAAGATTTATCTATTTACTTATCCCACTTAGGCTGATTTTAATGTGATACATAAATGCAAGAAAAACTAAGTTGGATAAAGTCAAATGCCATTACCTGTCTCCATGTTGTGCCGCATGACCTCACCTGAGACAAAGACAATATTAGCCTCCTTTAAGCCCGCCTCTCAGAGCATGTGATTGGATTATGTGGAACAGCTCAGAAGGACAGTGCACAAACTCATTTGGTCCAGTGGTTGACAATCGTCACTCATAGCATAAGAGTATTATATGAACAGTGGTCTTGTTGAACAGATCCAATTAAGTCTCACGTTGGTCTGACAGTAAGCGTCCGTTGTCATCATCAGGCGCTAAATGAAGCGAATTTCAACAAGATGTAGGCTATGCTTCTCTTTTCTTTGGTGGTTAAATTATCTATCGTGATTAAATGTTTCCAATTAGTAGGCTACTGTTTGATCTTGAGAATTTCTTTTGAACAAATGATGAAGGTGGTTTCCGTGTTTAGGATAAACCGTAATCGATCCCCTTTCAAGCATCAAGGAGATAAGAACATCTTTCATGACACTATACTGCCATGTAGTGGTCATTGAAGGACATTTCTGTGAATTTGGGTTTTAACCCAGTTAATCCCAGCGGTCACAACAGTGACTGTAAAGCTCTTGATAAAGCTCTAAAAACCTTACTGACTGATTTAGTGCATTTCCTGGAAATATGGAAAAAAATAAAGGGTCTTGATTAAACATGTGCAGGGACAGTGTCATATCGTGAGTGCCAGTTGCCACATGACCAGAGCAGTTTAATTCCTGTTTGCACCTTGAGAAGATGATGGATACACCAAACCTCCAAAACAAAAGGCTAGTAAAGTATGTTCACATAAAGATCTGACAAAGATTTTTGGTCCACATTGTCTTTAAGGTGTCTAGTAGGCTATTAATATATTTATTCACATATATTCGGATTTGTTGAGTGTTGTCATAGAAGTAGTAAACATGTTGTGGGTCACAATAATGGCCGGTGGGATAACAGTACATTTAGGTATACATATAAATCCAGTTGCAGTTGTTAGTGAAGGTTGCACTAAAATGTTGCAATAAAATATATATATATACATATATATCAAGTTAAAAGTTGTAATGTTACAAATAAGTTAAAATAACAATATTGATGCTGTAATACTGGTTGCACTAAAATAAAAAAAAATTATGATATGTTACAATGATGTTATAACAATTACAATGACAAAAATTTTTTAATATACATTGACGGTTGTATTTATTTTATTTATTTGTATTTTTTGTCTTTTATCTGCACTGCATTCCTATCAGCGTTGTTTTTATACATAATAGTAACCCTCATGAACAGCACTGTGACTGCAGTGGAGTCATTCAGATTCCTGGGAACCACCATCTCTCAGGACCTGAAGTGGGACAATCACATTGACTCCATTGTGAAAAAGGCCCAGCAAAGGTTGTATTTCCTTCGCCAGCTGAGGAAGTTTAACCTGCCACAGGAGCTGCTAAAACAGTTCTACTCGGCCATCATTGAGTCTGTCCTCTGTACTTCAATAACTGTCTGGTTTGGTTCAGCAACAAAATCAGACATCAGAAGACTACAGAAAACTGTTCGGACTGCTGAAAGGATTATTTGTGCTCCCCTGCCCACCCTTCAAGAACTGTATACATCCAGAGTGAAGAAAAGGGCTCAGAAAATCACTCTGGATCCCTCACATCCAAGTCACCCCATCTTTGAACTTTTGCCATCTGGCCGGCGCCTCAGAGCCGCAAACACCAGAACAGCAAGGCACAAGAGCAGTTTCTTCCCCAAGGCAATCTACCTCATGAACAGTTAAATGTTCCCTACTTATGCTTATAAACGTGCAATATCCTTATATTTATTTGTTAACCCTCCATCCTAGAACATTCCTGCATTTCACTCAATCCTATTCCATTATCATTTATAGCACAATTGTTTATACACTTATTTATTTGCCAATTTGTAAATCTTTTTTTTGTGTGTGTGTGTGTGTGTGTGTGTTGTTGTTGTCTCTGTGTACTGGAAGCTTATGTCACTAAAACAAATTCCTTGTATGCGTAAGCATACTTGGCAATAAAGCTCTTTCTGATTCTGATTCTGATTCTATGATGTGATCATACAGTTTAAAAATATAAATATTAAAAATAAAGATATTGCAAAAATATATTGCAGAAAAAGGCTTTTGTTAATTCAGTATACAACAGGCTATTATCCCACGATAATTACCCCCCCCCCCCCCCCCCCACCGGTCCATGCAGAGTTTAGCCCCAACCCTAAAAAAAAAAAAAAAAACTATCTGTATCCTGAAGACCTTGAATTAGCTTGTTCAGGTGTGTTTGATTAGGGTTGGAGCTGAACTTGGTCTATTTATTGTAGGCCTATACATACATTTATGCATCACCATATTCATATTACCAATGAACAGAAGTACAAAATGCAACATCACAAACTGCATACCATAGGTAGGCTACGTATTTAATGCCATATGACAGAAATATATGCTTTTAGATATTACACTTGTCTGTGATTAAAAACCAAGCCAATTAGAAACGTTCTTTGCCAGTCATATGCTCATTTTGTTCACTGGATAGGCTGAATTATTGAACAAGTGACCTTCATTGCGGACTGTGTGGCTGAAGGAATAATTATGTTTACATCTTTCTGAAGTTTATCAAAAACGCTTAAATCGCTTGGAGCACCTTTAAAAAGCCCAAAACCCTGGCGTAGAGCAACCACACGTCCGTGGAGTATAGCGCTACCAATCAGACCTATAGTCTTAGGACCTATCAGAAAAGAGATCACGAATCAACTAACCAATCATAATACAGCTCTCATCCACACCCGCCTTCGGAACCAACTACCAATCACAGCGCAGCTCTCTTCCACGCCCAGTCTCACGAGCCAATCTCTTCTCTAAACACCTCCTTTTCACACAAAAAGTCCAACATCTCAGCCCTCTTCAGGCGGATTCTCAAGGCGAGACCGGAAGTGTGTTCAGTGTACTCTCATCACGCAGAGGAAAGCACTGAGGTCATCTGCTTCAAGCTGTACCTGAACCTGAACCTGAACCTTACCTGTGGTGATTTAGCAAGGTCTGTGTCAGATATTTTATTAACTGACTCTTTAAACAAAAATGCTCGTTTGTCTGTTCTGTTATGGTTGTTGTGTTCATGTTAACGTGAGATTATGTTGAAGCTACCTAACGTAACGGTATTTTAGCCAGTTGAAGGAGATATGAGTTTGTTCATCATTAAATTACTTCATAAGTCAAGTAAAAACTATTGCACATACAGAGCAGCTTGACAAAGTGACAGCTTGGGTCAAATTAAATTAAACTAATTTAAGAGGAAATGTCGGTATTTTGCATGTCTTTGTTAGTTCACACCAGCTGAGCAGCTAGCATTAGCTACAGTAAGTTAGATGTAAATATGCGCTTTATATCGCTCGCCTATCTATGGTATATAAAAAATTCACATTCCTTTACTTAATAAACGGTTTAGTTACATACTTTCTGCGGTAAAAAGCTGTGCAAGTTCAACAGCCCCGGACAGTCCTTCTTCTTTCTATATGTATTGCTAATCTCACATGTTCAACTGTCAGACATTGTTGTTACAGGCGTGCATGGCAAAAAGGCGTATTAATAAGCATGAATATAAATAGACAGGGTCCGTCCTGCTCATGAGTAAATATGGTGTAAAAACTGTTACTTTAATGTCCCCAGTCATTCATTTCTTGGTTTTACTTTCGCTTTTGAAACTATTTTAATTCACCCAACACAACTATGTTGTCAAAGCTGCAGCTTCAACATTCTTCGTGACCGAGAACGCAATCATTTGTTCCCAAGTCTAAAAATTACCTTGTTACCCACAAATCAGGTTTAAACAAACTTCAAAACCTTTTGTTTCTCTGTCTAATTGGTCGTTATAATCTAGATTTTTTTGGTGTTTTTCACAGAAACTGACAGGATGTCTGGAGATTTGCCTCTGAATATCAACATTAAGGAACCACGATGGGACCAGGGCACGTTTATGGGCAGAGCCCAGCACTTCTTCATGGTGACGGACCCCAGAAATGTGCTGCTATCCAGTGAGGTTTTAGAGGATGCCAGAGTTACTGTGGAGAACTACAGGTCTGTGATCCCCATGGCCTGTTTTAATAATGTATCTATGAACTCCAGGGGTGAAATCCTGTACTTTAACAATGTAGGAACTTTAGAATTACCAATCACAACATTACTGGAGAGGTTTTAGAGTGCAATATATATAATGTTCATTTTCCTTTCTCAGCAGACTCTTAAAACATTGAAGCATAGATTTGTTGTTTGAAACTAGGCCCTGCTGATTACATCTGTGCAACCTCTTGTTTGTCTAGTTTTCATAAATTGCAGTATGGTTTCACTTTGTTGACAGAGGAGCTATAGTGAAATGAAAGACTGTTCAAATAATAAGAGACTTTTTTTTATATATAATGAACTATTAGTATTCTTCTGAACTGGTTGTAAGAATGTTTTTGTAAGAAATTAATGCATTTATTTAGCAAGGATGCATTACATTGATAAAAATGTTATAAGAAATTTCTATTTCAAATAAATTGTTCTTTTAAACTTTCTATTCATCATAGAATCCTCAAAAAATAACAATTTCCACAAAAACAGCAGCACATCTGTTTCCAGCATTGATCATACAAAATGTGTCTCAACGCACCAAATCAGCTTTTTTTTTTTTCTTCTTTAAGATCATGTGACCCTGAAGACTTTTTAGGAAAGTTTTTAGGCAATTCAGGATTTAATATTAAAAATGTATGAAAATACTAAATGTTATTTGAAGTCAATATTTTGAAGTAGTGTATGTGTGTATGTGTGTATGTGTGTATGTGTGTGTGTGTGTGTGTGTTTTACCTCCTCTGATATCCTGTGAAGACTTATTAATGGCTGTTTTCAAACACTCCCCCATCTTCCATTGGTCAGACAAACAGATGCCAGTCCCACCCCAAAAGCCGTTGGTCAGTGTTGCTGGTTAAGATACTCAAATAAAAATAGCAATGTTTTGACAGTGGCACAGAGCTTTTCAGAGGAATCAACCTATGAACGGTTTACCTATGTCCCTTGAATAAGAGAGACTATTTTAAAATCCAAAAACTACACACATCACCTTTAAATACTGTTTTATCTCTCCATCCTGTTGTCAGTTTATCATAGGATCAGTCTTTTACGGTTTTCATGTATTACTGTTACTGTACTGCTGTGCCCTCTTTTACAGGTTGGGAATCATAAAGCCTGGGCTAACAGAAGATGAACTATGGAGGGCCAAATACATCTACGACTCTGCTTTCCACCCAGACACAGGAGAGAAAATGCTGCTAGTTGGACGCATGTCTGCACAAGTGCCCATGAACATGACCATTACGGGTTGCATGCTTACCTTTTACAGGTAAGCACACCGTTACACTCTTTGTTCTGGACACCATATAGGCAGAAAGTGTATATAGACCTGAAAATGATATACATTAAAGTCAGAAAAGGAAACAGAGTAAATCTTTCCATGGCCTGGGATAAATATCCCCGCTCTGTTTTGTGAATACTTCCTAAATGAGTCATCATGGAAAAGACAGCACTCTTACTGAAATAGCTTTGTTTGGTGGTTTGAATCAGGGTTAGAAGGTTGATTGTTTTATAGGGGCATTTTGTTCTCTTAAAACATTAATCAAAAGTAAAAGAATACTTTACTAAGATTGAGGGGGGAAAAGTGACTTTTATTTTACTTTTTTTTTTCTTTTTTTTTTTTTTTACTTGGATCAGTGAGTCATCTGCAGATGAGTCATTTTGAGCAAGACCAACATGTGGCTCAAATTACAGCCATGTGTGGGAGATTCTTAGGACTGCAACATTGTCAATGAAAGGGTTTTGAAATATAAATAGTCATATAATAATATATATATATATATATATATATATATATAATATATTTAATATGCAGTTTTCTTTTAACTTAAGTCTCTCTCTGTGTGTGTGTGTGTGTTATCAGGACAACCCCAGCAGTGGTGTTCTGGCAGTGGGTAAACCAGTCCTTCAACGCCATCGTCAACTACACTAACCGCAGTGGAGACGCGGCAATCTCCATGAAGTATGAAGGCTAAGATCGCTACTAGAAACAATCTAGATGCAGGTTTCTATATGGAGGCCTCATGGCAGCTCTCTCTCTCTCGATGGTGTGATGTGTTTCGCCCACACTATGTTGGTATATTGCACAGTTTAGTTCCTGAAAGCTGTTGCATGAGCCAGACTGCCATGATGATTCAAATGGTGGAATCTGTTGCACTTGTACTCCATGAACCTTCATGTAGCAGAGATGCCAGTATTTCATGAACACTACACACTCTGAATACAGGCAGATTCAGACAGCATGCTCATTTATTCATGTTTCCATTCTGATCATGTGTTTATTGGCAGTTTATTATCTAACAACATAATTGCCTGTATAATTTTTTCACTAAGCATCAGTTGCTGGATTTACAAGCTATGCAGTGAAGCTTGAATTGCTTTAAAATTGTTTGACACATGCTTTAGAAATGAACACACTACTCAACAACATCATCAATTTTCTAAACCCATGGAGAGTTGTCCATTGTCTAATGTCAGTAATTTTGAGCTCCATGAAAAATGTTAATGGCTCTGATGTGTTCAGTAATACTTTTGTAACTTTTGCAGTCAGCTTGGAGCAGCCTACGTTAGTGCTACAACTGGAGCTGTAGTAACAGCCCTTGGACTGAAGTCTCTGACCAAGGTCTGTCCTTTCACTAAACTACTCAGTATTTATAGTTAATTACAGGGTGACTTTAAGCAAATAAAATATTTTAACATTGAGGGCCAGAATTAGCATTAGAGCGCAATTTCATGAAATTTTATTTGATTTAATATTTTAACATAAAAATAATTTATTTATTTGAACTCTTTTTGCTCTCCAAGGGTGTGTTTGTTTATCATTTTAAAGAAAATATTTTTTTAAATATTGTTTTAATTAATATATTTTCAGCAGCTATTACTCCAGTCAGCAAACAGTAAAATATGTTTTAAAAAATTAAGACAGTGGTTAAATATTTTATCTATATTACCCTGTGCAGAACTTTGATTCACCTCTTTCTTGGGTTAAAGATATATTCACCCTAAAATGATGAAAATGTGAATTATTCCTTTAATTGTTGACTGTTGTTTTTAGATCTAGACAATATATGACAGCAGTGACTTGAAATATCTTATCTTTTCTCAGCACTTGCCACCTATTATGGGGCGTTTTGTTCCATTTGCTGCAGTGGCAGCAGCAAACTGTATCAACATACCCTTCATGAGACAAAGGTAAGTCAGAAAACTGTTTTTTTTATTACAAAAAGGACATATTTTAATGTCATTGTATTTATGACGTAATGTAACTGTCATTACAATTATTCATGAGATTGTAATGCATTAAAAGGCATAATGAATGCATTAAAACTACTTTTATAATGCATTATACATAAAGCTTTAAGAAAAGTGTTAACAAATTTTTATCTTTTCTTAATTCTTTCACAGAGAGCTGAAGTATGGCATTCCTGTTTCCGATGCTGAGGGAAAACGTCTTGGAGAATCAACTAAAGCGGCTCAGCAAGCCATCGTACAGGTGGTGGTGTCTCGTATCGGCATGGCAGTGCCAGCCATGGGTAAGTCTTAGTAGATGTTTCACATAAATATTGTGGCACTCATCTATCTAAATTTTATTTATTTATTTATTTTTATTAAATGTATTCAGTCACTAAATGTATTCTATTCACCTCTTATTCACAGGCAAATAAATTAGTTACATTTATTTATTTATTGTGAATTTTTCCTCAAACAGCTATTCCTCCAGTTATCATGAATGCCTTGGAGAAGAAAGCCTTCATGAAGGTAAGGAACTCATTTCAAGCCTCTATCTGAGTCTGTCTGAGAGGACTTTTCTTAAACTGCTTCTTAAAAATGTGTTAATTTCTCAGCGGTTCCCGGTTCTCAATGCCCCTGTACAAGTTGGACTTGTTGGACTCTGGTGAGTTTTTACGGCACTGCTTGTTTGCTATACACTGCAATCATGGTTTAAAACAATGAATGAATGTCTTCTTTTACATATCCATCTCAACAGTCTGGTGTTTGCCACTCCGCTGTGCTGTGCTCTGTTCCCACAGAAGAGGTGAGCGTGTCTAATTTAGAAACGCTTTAGCCATGGTTTGATTAACATGCTGATTTGGGTTGTTTTCTGTCTCTGAAGTTCTATGAAGGTGAGCAGCCTGGAGCCGGAGCTTCAAGAGAATATTCGACAAAGCAATCCGAACATCACTACGGTTTATTTTAACAAGGGTCTGTAGAGAGGTCTAGGTTGCAGCCCATGTTGATGTCCTCCACTGCACTGGATGTTGGTGGGCACAACTTAGAATATATTTATTTTTGTTTTGCTGTTATATATATTTTTTAAATATTTTACCCATGTTATTGAACTATCCAAAATGAAGGTTAGAACTTGCTGCTGGATTTAGTTAAAGATGCTTGAATGTTAACTGCTGCATTGCTTTACACCTCCATCTTGGGATGACCACACACACGTAGACTTATTTACCAATATATACATTACTTTGATTTATATTAGATTATCATAGGCATGTTGTATGATTATTTAATTTTTTTTTCACTTCTTGATCTTTGGCTAGGAACTTTCTAAGATTTCTAGGTTTGTGGCTCAAATATCATTCAAAACTCTCCCGTTTGCGTTGTTACTAAAGACAGTTAAGGAAATTGGGTTTTCATCTTTATTCTGCCACTTATTTCCACCTTTCGTGCTCTACTGTGCCCATGAAGTGCACTTACACAGTGAACGCAGTGTGCTTTACTATGTACTACAAAAGAAACCCTGAAATGTGCAAACACTCCTTCATGAGCACATCAACAACTATCAGGTGACTATCACTGATATCATTTCCTGTACACCATACTTCATTATTTCTGTTTAAGCCTTATATACCTGTGTGGTTTGAAGTCATTGCAAATGTCTTCAAGACATTTGGTTGTGTAGATTGTAGTTTGTGTACTGAAGAAAGGTCAATCATATTTATTGGAATATTTAATACTTATTAGTATTTGTGATTGTAGGAATAATTTCCCCAAATAGAATGTGTCTGGGCTTAAAGACAAGCACTAAATATCTCAAGCAGCAAGAGCAAATGATAAGAACAAAGTTTGCTCATGTTCGATAGAAATCTGCTCGGTTGGAGTATGAAGAAAAAGATGCTTCATATGCTCTGCTTGATCATGTATTACATCTCAGACATGTACAGTTATGGGAACAACAATCAGATTTCTTTATTGTTGTCATGGGGGAATCTATTGTGTGTTTTATTAATATATATAATGATGTCAGTTATGGTGTCTGTAGTATTTGATATAAGCATTAGTTAGTTCACTAACCTCTGGTCCTGTAACTTGAGCACAGATGATCAAACTTGTTTTCCCTGATGTGTTGTGGTAATGTTACAGTGTGTAGTTTTTGTTGTCTGGTTCCTGAAGTTAACAAACCTTCACAGTGTTGTTTTTTTTGTTTTTTTGCCATCAGACTCTAACAACTCTGCTTTTTGGGTGCAATGGCACTTAGGCTTGTCATCATATCCTCAGTAGAGATCTGTTGTTTTTGACCTAGGCACTCCATTGTAGGCATATAATTTCGCCTAATATCTAAGCACATTAAATGTTACACAAGTATGCTGTTGACAAAGGTAGCCCAGTTGAAAGCAGTCAAGGTTTGATGCTTGCAAATTCCTCCTTACTATGATGAAAGTAAAAAAAAAAAAACATGTCTAGGTTTGATATAGAGACATGTTGGATCTGTTACGCAAACATGACGTATTTAAATGACATTTATACAAATCTGTCAGATTTCTTCCCGGGATGTCCTGTTACACCTAATATCACAGACTACTTCAGCCCCACCTAGTGTCAAGACCTGTTCTTCCTTTCAAAATATGCAGAGTACCAGCAAAGTTTGATTACACGATTAATGCTCACAAGTGTCACAATGCTTTATGATCAACATAACACAGAATTCTAAACTTAAACTGACAAGACGTTACACTCTCAGTACTGTCATGGCATCCTGAACCAGCTTACTGTCTGTAATATCAGCAATACACCAGATAATTAACAAAAGTGGGGTTTCAAAATATTCCATGATTGTAAATTGCACTAGACCCCTGACAATGTTTATAGGATGTTAAACCATAATGTTGTAATTGTACAGATTTAATATCATGTTAATTAGCTTACAGTGATCATGTTATTTTCTATATGCAGTTATAACATTATGGTTGTCCATTAAATTGTCTTATTTCAAAACAAAATACAGACTGTCACACCAAACTAGACCTCACCAAAAGAAAATTGATTCACTGCACGTGTTTGATGCTTAAGAGCACAATTTAATGATCGGTCTACTTTAGTGTGAAAAGTGCAATAATTGGGTTGATGTTACTTGCATGTAAAGGACAGTTATTCTATATTATTATTGTTGGTGCTTATTGATTTATTTTTCCAGCATTTTATATTGTTTTGTTGAATCCTTGTCTGTATTTTATCTGGAACAATGTAATAAAGCTATTAAACTATGTCTGAGACCATACTTTGTCCGCATTTGCTACGAGGGCATCATACTAAGAACCAAGAAAACAGTTGACAAAGGAATAGTTCAAACAAAAAGTAAAATGAGATGTTGATGAATTTGGAGAAACTTTGCATTAAATCTTGCTCACCAATAGATCCTCAGAAGTGCAAGGGGTGTCGTCAGAACGTTGAGTCCAAACAGCTGCTAAATCAGAAATAATCCACCCTACTCTTGTCCATCAGTTAATGTCTTGTGAAGTGAGAAGCTATGTGTTTTTAGAACAAATTCATATACATTTTTGTACTTAAAATCTTCCAACTAAAATACAAGCCTTTTCTAATCAGGAGAGAAATAAGCACAAATCAAGCAGTATTTAAAAACGATAACAGTTTTAAACATCAGTGGAACAGCCAGATTTTGATGTGAGAGGACAAAAAAGGATGAACTTTTCCATTGGAGAAAAAGTTATGGATTATTGATTCATGTTAGCCAGAAGCAATGCTTTAAAATATGCCTTGGTGAAGTTGATTCTTACAAACACACAGCTTTTCATTTGATTAAGATGTTAATTGTTTGACTGAAGTCATATGGATTATTGTGATGCTTTTATCAGATGCTTAAATTCTCATTCTCACTCTTCCCATTCCCTACAGGGGATCCATAGGTGAACAATTCATTGTAGGGGAGTAAATGTTATTTTTAGGGTGAACTATTCCTTTAAGAAGACATATTCTGAACCAGATGGCTTGGCTTCCCCAGATGGAACAGATTTCTAATTAAACAACAAGCAAAGTGATATCTATCATCAGGGCCATTTCAAAGTCCCCTGCCTTTAAAATGAAAGCATACCAGTAGGTGGATGGAGAAATGCATTTGTTGCACTTGCAAATATACAAATGGCTCAGTACCAAGTGGTTTGGTTAAGGAATACTATGTAAATGACTGCAATTTACATGGATAATACACAAAAGAATAACTGAATTATTGGAGATGACATGTTTATTGTTCATTGTGTCCACCCCTAGCTGAACCTTTGGCTGCTCACTGACCAGAAACCAGCAGGTATGTACGCATGTGTTCGCATCAAATCTGCTCTTTCAACATGGAGTTTGGAAACAGATTTTCATTAATACACATACCACAGAAAGCCACCAGTGTGGCAGCAGGCAGCCAAAGGAAAAACAACAATACAATGATTAATGTCAAGCAATTTCTAAAGTGCAAAACCATATTACTTAATTACACAACATTAGTCCTATTTGTACATACTAAAGCACCAGAATTAAAATAAGGCCACATGCAATTCTGTGGCATTGTTACTTAGCTCTTAAATGTACCAGTCAGTTCTAACAATTCAACGACCTGAGCTTTTCTCTATTCACAGCTTTAGTAGGAGAGATGAAGTGTGATGAGGTGGGTTGTGACTGTATCAAGGGAGAACTCTCCCGAATCTATTTTAATCAATCTTGGCAGCTTTACTGCACCTGACAACCTTAAACAACGTCTACTTCTCTATCACAATTTTCTTAGCGGCTTCCAAAACCGACTGAATGCTGACTTTATCTCCAAACTCCTTTTCTCTGTGCTCTAGAAGAACCCCCTGAAAACAACAAAAAACAGGATGTGTGGACAAGAAAGTGGTTGAAGAGGCTTGGAAATGCACTGTGAAAGCACATTCTTGTTTTGTAAAGGTGCTATGAAATATCTAATAGATTACCTGTTCACCTGATCCGATGACAAACACCCCTCCCAGGATGAAACCTTCTCCATTCATGTTGCCTTGGTGACCTGACCTCCAGCCCCTAATAAAGTTTTGCCAGACTCCCAAGCGAATCAAACCAAGCAAACCCATCTTCCTCTGCTGTGGCCCATAAAAAGCTTGCTGTGCACAATTAAGACACCCAAGCAGAATGAATAATGAATGAATATACAATTATTGGTGGCTTTATGCTCTATTCTTTAATACATTTGGTAATAAATCATGCAAGCATGACTGAGCTTCTGTTAACTCATGTGATTTGCTTCATGTACTAAATGTGTGAGTGTCTTTCAGAAGACTTTGATTAAAGGGCTTAATTCATATGGATTTTTATGATCCCTTTATGAACTTTT
Source organism: Carassius auratus (assembly GCF_003368295.1). Classification (NCBI taxonomy): domain Eukaryota; kingdom Metazoa; phylum Chordata; class Actinopteri; order Cypriniformes; family Cyprinidae; genus Carassius; species Carassius auratus. The sequence continues at coordinate 13,845,591 of NC_039280.1, forward strand.
TGAAGTGTCAAAGTTTTGGTTTCATGGACTTAAAATGAAAGGAGGCACAAAAACTTTTGTTTCGGAGATATACTGAAGTCTTATGGGTTTTGAATTACAGTTAATGACGACAGAATTTCAATTTTTGGATGAACTATGCCTTTAAATGTTTACTAACCTTTTCATCCAGGAAGATCTCCCCTGCAAAGTAAGGCCTGAAGTCCTGAATCTCTGTACCTACATTCTCCTTCACAACAGCATACAGAGGGACGCCGAGCTCATCCAGCTGGGGCTTCAGAGAGGACAGCTCAGAGGCTTCCTGCAGATACACAATCATGTCATCAGCAGCCCCAAGTGTTAATAATGTATTCATTATTTAGACTCATGGGTTTGTGCTTTTAGCAACTAATAGTGTAATATTCTTAGCATCTTTTAAAGAAATAGTTCGCCATTATGAAAATTTGCTGAAAACCCCAGGCCAGTTTGTTTCTTCAGTTGAACAGATTAGGGAAAAAATTCAACATTACATCACTTGCTCACCAATGGATCCTCTGCAGTGAATGGGTGCCGTCAGAATGAGAGAAAACAAAAATAATCCACAAGTGATCCAGTCCTTCAATTAATGTTTTGTGAAGTGAGGAGCTGTTTGTTAACAGCTTATGTTAAATAAATAAATCAGTTATTTCTGGCAAAAAAAATACAAATACAAAATTTAAACGATATACCTAACCCTAACAACGATCAATCTCCATTTATAAAGCCAAACAGTTCTAAACAAAGGTGTCATTGGATTTTGATGAGAGAGAGGACAAAAAGGGATGGACTTTTTTTTTCTTTTTTCTTTTTTCACTGAAGGAAACATTGTTATGGATTGTGGACCTGTATTTGGTCAGAAGCAATTGTTTTGCAAATGCCTTGATGGATGTTTCCTACAAACATCAACTTATCGCTTCACAAGATGTTAACTGATAGACTGAACTGGAGTCATGTGGATTATTGTGATGTTTTTATCAGCTGTTTGGACTCTCATACTGATGGCACCCATTCACTCCAGAGGATCCATTGGTGAGCAAGTTATGTAATGCTAAAATCTAATATGATGAAGAAACAAAATCAATTATATCTTAGCCTGAAGATAAGTACATTTCATTTTTGGGTGGGTGAAATATTCCTTTAACATAGATTTTCTCTCAAATCAGTGCAGAAAAATGCAAAGAGTGCTCAGATTTTGCCTGGGCAAAAAAAAAAAAAAAAAAATTAGAGCAACTGATCTTTGTTATTAGGAACATGATCACTTTACCTCTCTGCACAAAAATCATCCAGGTCGCCGGACAGCCATGATCACCGCACCAGAATTATCCCAGAGAGTTTTTGCTTTTAAAGCCTTCTCATCTGAATAGATACAGATGAAAAAAAAACATTTAATAAATACTGTGCTTCTTCTTTGCTATGAGAGCAACTGGCCAAAAAATCCTTATCACTTCATGTGCATTTCAATTAATTTCTTACCACTGTTGATGGTTTTGAGGTCAGCATTCCCTAGATATTCTACAGAAGCAGGAGCTGGTTTAGTCAGCAAGAAGTCAGTGTTTGCCAGTATTAAGCTGGTGATGGCGGCCCCCACAGCGCCGAGGCCGAGTGACCACATGCCCATAGTAAGCGTCTCTCCCTCCAGCACAGACGATGACACTGCAGGTAGGTTACATGAAACATTGTTTCAATAACTGTTATATATGACTTTATATTTTCTAAGAAACACACATGAGATGAGAGTAAGGGTTCAACTAATTCTTGCCATTTATTTTCTCCTAAAGACACTACTCCAAAAACTACGGTGTTTACGTACTCATGTAACATAGGAGGGTGTATAGGAACACAGAAGGATCAATTTGTTTTTCGTACATACACAACAATAACAATGGGTAATTTGTGAAAGCTATGTTGTAATTTCCTTTTCACGATCCACCCATGTAAACAAAGAATACCATTTCACCCAAAGAATCATTTTTTTTTTTTTTACCTCACATATTTGTACTAAAGGAAAGCATGTAATTGCTATAACAACTCAAGACATGTTGGGGCAGGAGCAGTACCTTTTGTCTTTCTAAAGGGAGACTGGCTGTTCTGGCTTTTTCTTGAGAAGTGCCGGTTTGTCGAAAAAGCACATAAACATATAGAGTTGACAGAAGTGGGGCCCACTAATGTCTTGAATGCCGGTCGGCATGCAGCGATGGGCAGCGGGGCATAATTTGGAGGGAAGTTATGAGTTACAACTGTCTTATCAAAGGCTAAAAGCTGTGGGGACTGGGACACAGAGACTATGTACTTGACATCACTATTCACACAAAGAGAAAATCTTCCTCTTGGTGACAAAAGGGTCAAATGCATGGGTCGAAGTCGCATGAGGGCCATTGCTAACATCCAAGGTGAGTTTAGCCAACCTTTCCCCAATCGGGTAAAAGTGCATTTCAGTGGAAAGCTCTGGAGAGGAAAGGAAAACAGAGCTTTACCCCTCAGTGTAGGTAAAAATTTAACAAAAATAAAGAATCTCTGGATGTACAACATGTGAAAAAGAGGTACACTTTTAAAAAGTACTTATATTACAGAAATAAAATACAAGAATAAGTGTACTTTTTACAAGTGCACTCGTCTAGTGCACTTAAATGGCAAAAAACTACTTGTGCACATTTAATTAGTGCATTTATTTTTTCACAAGGGCATGCTGTACATCTCAACAGGTATGATTAACTTAATTAAAGGTCTGCACTGAAAAAAAAATTATATATTTATCCTCCTCCCAGAATGCATACAAAATAAAAAAAATAAAAACTGTCCTCTACCTCACGAAATGGAAAAACAACTAAACTGCAAAGGAAATGTTTACATAATCACACATTAAACTGATTCTTAGGCTAATATGATAATACTGCCAATAACGTAAACCCCTGGGAACTTTCTGTCATTCATGTGATGTAACGTTACTGAATTCTAGAACTATCAAACGCGTTACCAAACATAAGTGTTACAGAGTAACACAGTCGAGCCTAAAATGTTTACATTTGGCGTGCAAGTGTAAAGAATTAAAAATAAAAATCAATAAAGTTATAACTTAATCGCTTACTGACTCCAAGCAGAATTGACAAAGATATTTGTGTTAATTATACGTAAGGATACTAAAATGATGCTAAAGTCATGCTGTAGGCGAGTCAGCATGGCTAACACCTGCTGGCTAGCTTGTTTGACTAGCTAGAGAGTTAACGTTTGATTGTTGCAAATGCCAGATACGAGCGTTTACAATAAGAATATAATATGCATTATTATCTGCAGTAGTGCGAAAAAGTTAAAAACACAACCAAACGATTAATACTCACAGTTTACGGTTCAACGTATGTGTGTAGTTGGCTGTTAAGGTGCTGTTAAGCTGCTGCTGCGGTGTGTGTGTGTGTGTGTGTGTGTGTGTGTGTGACAGACGCGTTCTGTTGGAGGAGCACTAGCCCGTCTAACCTCTTAAAGAGACAGGCAACACCAAAATATATACTGCGCAAAACTTTGACAAATCCTTTATTGTAGTTAATGTAGTTTAATACACAAACTTAAAGGCACCGGCTGTGACAGTGATTAAATAAAAATTCTTTATTGTGAGATATTCTTATTGACACAGGCTTATAAAAGGTGTTGCATTAGGCCTGTTTTTCTGAATGAGTGCTCGAGTAAACAAGCCCTCACTCATAAACACACTTTCAACCACTGAGACATAGCTGCAAAATGTTTTTCAGAAACATTAAATAATCTTTCCGACCACAGAGACTTCGGATAAAGGCATTGATAATCTATAGAAGACCAGGGATGTCAAACTTTCCTGCAGATTTTAGATTCAACCCTAATTAAACACACCTGATCAAACTAATTTACATTTACATTTACATTTAATCATTTAGCAGACGCTTTTATCCAAAGCGACTTACAAATGAGAACAATAGAAGCAGTCAGGTCAACAAGAGAACAACAACAGAATACAAGTGCCATGACAAGTCTCAGTTAGTCTAGTATAGAACGCATAGCCAGGTATATATAATTTTTTTTTTTTTTTTTATTAAATGAAAAAAAAGACAAGAAAAGGAAAAGTACTGGTGTTAGTAGGTTAAGTGCAGGCGAAAAAGATGAGTTTTTAGATGTTTCTTGAAAATGAGTAAAGACTCAGCTGTACGAATTGAGATTGGGAGGTCATTCCACCAGCTGGGCACAGTCCAGGAAAAGGTCCGTGAGAGTGATTTTGAATTTCTTTGGGATGGCACCACAAGGCGTTGTTCACTTGCAGAACGCAAACTTCTTGAGGGCACATAGGATTTAACCAGTGAGTTTAGGTAAGCTGGTGCCGTGCCAGTGGTCGTCTTGTAGGCAAGCATCAGTACCTTGAATTTGATGCGAGCAGCTACTGGTAGCCAGTGTAACCTGATGAGGAGAGGAGTAACATGAGCTTTTTTTGGCTCATTGAAGACAACCCTCGCTGCTGCATTCTGGATCATTTGCAGAGGCTTGACAGTACATGCAGGAAGGCCCGCCAAGAGAGCATTACAATAGTCCAGTCTAGAGAGAACAAGAGCTTGGACAAGAAGTTGGGTTGCTTGCTCTGACAGGAAGGGTCTAATCTTCCTAATGTTGTATAAGGCAAACCTGCAGGACCGGGTCGTTGTAGCAATGTGGTCAGTGAAGCTTAATTGATGATCCATCACAACTCCTAGGTTTCTGGCTGTCCTCGAAGGAGTTATGGTTGACGAGCCTAGCTGTATAGAGAAGTTGTGATGAATCAATTGGTTAGCTGGAATCACCAGTAGTTCAGTCTTTGTAAGGTTAAGCTGAAGGTGATGGTCATTCATCCAGCTAGAAATGTCACTCAGACAGGCTGAAATGCGAGCAGCTACCGTCGGGTCATCAGGCTGGAATGAGAAGTAGAGTTGGGTGTCATCAGCATAGCAGTGATAAGAAAAGCCATGCTTCTGAATGACAGATCCTAAAGATGTCATGTAGATGGAGAAGAGAAGTGGTCCAAGTACTGAGCCTTGAGGAACCCCAGTAGCAAGGTGGTGTGACTTTGAAACATCACCCCTCCAAGACACACTGAATGATCTGTCAGAGAGGTAGGACTTAACCCACAGGAGAGCAGTTCCAGAGATTCCCATCTTTCTGAGGGTGGACAGGAGAATCTTGTGATTAACAGTGTCAAAAGCAGCAGACAGGTCCAGTAAGATGAGTACCGAGGATTTTGAAGCTGCTCTTGCTAGTCGCAGGGCTTCAGTAACCGAGAGCAGAGCAGTCTCAGTTGAGTGGCCACTTTTGAAGCCAGATTGGTTGCTGTCCAGGAGGTTGTTCTGTCCAAGGAACATAGAAAGCTGGTTGAACACAGCCCGCTCAAGTGTCTTTGCAATGAATGGAAGCAGGGATACCGGTCTGTAGTTTTCAAGAAGCGCTGGATTTAGAGATGGTTTCTTGAGCAGTGGGCTTACCCGAGCCTGCTTGAATGCTAAGGGAAATGTTCCAGATTGAAGAGAAGAGTTGATAATGTGAGTAAGTGAAGGTATGACTGAAGAAGAGATCGCTTGAAGGAGGTGAGTGGGGATAGGATCAAGTGGACAAGTAGTAGGATGATTGGACATGAGAATTTTGGAGACGTCCATCTCTGAGAGTGGGGAGAAGGAGGATAAAGAGTGTGCATCGGTCATTGTGAAGTTTTCCTCAGTCTGCGGTGTGGAGAATTGGTCACTGATGGATCTTGTCTTATTTGTGAAGAAAGCTGCAAAGTCGTCCGCTGTAAGAGTCGATGGAGGAGGTGGAGGCGGCGGATTAAGAAGAGAAGAGAAAGTCTTGAAGAGTGTCCGAGCATCACAGCAGCTGTTAATTTTGTTGTGGTAGTAGGATGTTTTAGCTGTGAAGACATTTGCAGAGAAGGAAGAGAGGAGAGATTGATACACACTGAGGTCCATAGAGTTTTTTGATTTCTGCCATTTCCTCTCTGCAGCCCTGAGTTTAGAGCGATGTTCACGGAGAACCTCGGACAGCCAGGGGGCAGATGGGGCAGTGCGTGCTGGTCTAGACAACAGTGGGCAAAAGTTGTCCAAGCAAGATGTTAAAGTGGAGCAAAGAGTGTCCGTAGCACTGTTAATGTCCAGAGCAGAAAACTGAGAGAATGGTGGAAGAGAGGATGAAACCACAGCAGATAGGCGAGATGGAGAGAGTGAGCGTAGGTTCCGTCGAAAGGTGACCTGCGTTGGAGTGTGTGCCACTTCAGGAGTAAGTGCTAGGTTAGCAGTAATGAGGAAGTGATCAGATGTGTGCAGTGGAGTAACTGAAGTGGTGTCCACAGAGCAACAGCGCGTGTAGATGAGGTCAAGTTGGTTGCCCGATTTGTGAGTCGCTGTAGTGGACACTAGCTTGAGATCAAATGAGGTGAGCAGAGTTTTGAAGTCAGCAGCCTGGGGTTTATCTAAGTGGATGTTGAAGTCACCAAGCAGTACCAGAGGAGTACCATCTTCAGGAAAGTTTGATAGCAGCACATCCAACTCCTCCAAGAAGTTTCCCAGTGGACCTGGAGGACGATAAATGACCACAAAGTGAATTTTAACAGGGTGGGTTACAGTAATGGCATGTGATTCAAATGAACCAGTACCTGTAGATGATGGCTGAAGTTCAAATTTCCATTCTTTGGATATAAGGAGACCCGTACCTCCACCCCTCCCAGTGGTACGAGGAGTGTGGGAACAAGTGAGATTAGTAGAGAGTGCTGCAGGGGTGGCAGTATCTTCAGGTTTGATCCAAGTCTCTGTCAGTGCCATGAGGTTGAGACCGGAATGGGTAGCAATAGAGGAAATGAAGTCTACTTTGTTAACTGCAGACTGGCAGTTCCAGAGACCAACTGGAATAGAGAGCATAGTAGTAGAGGTCAGAGGGACATGGCGTAGGTTTGTCAGACAGGCCTTCCTGCGACGTACATAGCGTGCTCTCCGAGTGTTAGTAGTGATAGTAGAGATCTGAAAGCACATAGTGACTGCAAGTGTAAGATATTTGAGAGGCTATACAAAAAGTAAATAAAGAGAAAAGCAATACTCAAGTGCCCCGTCGGTGTCCTTGCTCGGTGGAGTCGCGCAGGTAGAGTCGATTGTCTTTACACTCGTCGGTCTTCACACGAGGAGGGATCACACGAGGGTTGCCTTATTCAGTTTTATTTGAAAACTGTGTGTAGCAGCAAGGCTGGAACTAAACCCTGTAGGGCTCTGGCCCTCAAGAAACCGAGTTTGACACCACTGTTTTTTTTTTTTTTTTTTTTTGTAGAACAAAGCAAACATACATAGCAAAAAAAAAAAGAAAAAAAAGAAAAGAAACTCTGTAATGCTGCCATTCAATATCTATGCAAAACCGGTATCCCATAAAGGCTTTTAAAGAACTACTCTGAATAGGAGCACAAAGAGTGTCAAATAATGGGTCTATACCGCGCAAAGCACCTGTGTCAAAGTTAAAATCCATTCTTTGCACACATACAGAAAGTTTAGTTCCGCTGCTTTTACAAGAACTACTTTTGTACAAAGGGTTTGGATTTAGAAAATTTTTCTGTAAATCATATGAAACACCTGACAATTAATTTGTGACAATGATGAGAATTAGATTTAGATGAAAGCATTTTGAAAGACTGTACACTGTGTATTTGTTCCATCAAATTATTCATGACTCAGAATGTTTCAATTACCTAAAAATTTTAACTATATTAATGAGATTTAAAAAACGCACTTACAACTAATAAAAATTAGATTCTGTATTTTATACTCTGCCCTATAACAAGATGAACAATGTTTGTATGATTTAAAATATAATGCTTATGACATGCACCCGTTATTGCTTTATATATATGAAGATGTGTCACTCTGGTCCTGCACTTGTGTCAATTACAGGGATAACATTGCAAGAAAATCAAATAGATGCTAGTCACACAATTACCCTATTTTATGGATTACCGTAGATCTAAGGACTTCATGCTACTGTACCATACTTTGTATTATGACCAAAAGAATGGCAAAAACTCTTTAGACCACATTAAAGCTGACTAAATGAGACACAGAAGTTAAAAAAGAGAAGATGTCTTTGATGTTTTCAGGACATTATTATAACCACGAAAGTCCGGCATACACGACTGCACAATGATTTCTGTAACAACAACGACATATACAAAGTATGTTTGTATACATTACATTTGTGTACATGTATAGAGGTTTTCACGCTAAACTCAGCCATAAAGTTATATATTGTTAAAAGTGAGTCACGCCTTTCTGTAAATTTCACTCAGACCTTTTCAAGATATGTTTGTCCTTCATGAGTTCCAGAGCTATTTCCACTACATTAGCACAGTCCCAGGTGTGTTTCTTACATGTGTCAGGAACTTGATTATGTAAGATGATACAGTTAGGTTAGTGGATCTGGGCCAGCTCTATTTTGCTGGTAATAGTTATTTTTAGGGGAGAGGGAAAGAGGGCAGTTGCTGCTGTAGGCTGGAATATGTCGAAATGAAAGTTGTCCCAACATCCCACCCTCTTCTGCAGCTGTTGCATTCCAGCCGACCGCCGAGCCAACGTGGGAAACCTCCTTCACTTGTTATAGTAGCAACTGCGGTTGCAGTATTTCTAGTTGATTATTACAGTAATGGCAATGAAGCAGTAACAGAGTGCTTGTGTTTTTGAATGAAAATAACTGTAAAATAATTAATCTTTGTTCCATGCTTCATGCACAGTGACTTGATTAAGTTTGAAGGCTCTAAAGCGCTAATGAGATGCCAGTGGTTGTCGGGGTGGAGAATGCATGAGTTAGTTGATCTATTGTGTTATGCATAATGAAAGGTCATAAATAGATGGCGCCGTTTCAAATCCAAGAAGCAGTTTAGGTTTCACACCCAGAACCAGATGTAAAGTTCACCTAGGTCCACCTCACTGGAGCACTTTCAAGAGTTTCTGGGTTGCAGGCCAATCAGCTGAAAGCATACATACCCCACCTCCTAAACATCCTTGTCTCAGTTAGCCATTGGCTGATGCATTTCACTCCTTCGTGCTTATCAAAAGAGTTTACCTTTAAAAAAAAAATGGGGCAGGGCAGGGCAGGTGACAACTTGTGTTTATCACCGTACACCAACCAGCAGCACCCACGTACATTTTATACCAAGAGAGCGGTAACAAAATATAAACAGATGCTTGTCACCTCAACTAACCTCAACCTTTCAACCTGTGTATTTCTCCCATAATTACATCATTTTGATACAAAGACTAACAAACAGATTTAAAGCAAATGCATCTATCCAGTTTTTATATACAATATATTCTATCTCTCAACATATTATGTTATGCATTACACATTATGTTATTATTATGTAAAAGTATTAATTCTCTCTCTTGCATGCAGCAGAAGCAACAATATCTCCCGAGCAAACTGAAATGATGCACCTCATCCACACCAACTGGAATCATATTCTAAATAAAGGGATGATGATTAAATTACCATTTTCAATGAATGAACCTGGTTGAAAAGTATGAATCAAAAGAATAAAACACTCATAAATGCCCACAAAAGGAACACCTGTAAGCAAAGCCACAAACAAGTCAGTAATTCTTTTGAACAAGCTACAGAGTTCAGAAACTGATGATGCTGGAAAGGTGCACCAGTCGACAAAGCTCTGCGTAACAGGCCTATGTGGGTGAGTGATACAGAAGAAGCCAAATTTGAAGTTTGCCAAAAAGCCCATTAGCAAGCTCTTGTGGTCAGATAACCACAAAACAAGCTTTTCTTTAAAAAATTAAAAATAAAAATAAAATCCAAACAATGACCAGACTATAAAATATCCAAATTACAATATAGTGTTGACATTCCTTGGTAGAACGACTATATGTCTTGTTGAAATCAAGCAAGAATCTATGGAAATACCACTGGAGAATGTCCCACAGTCTTTTGAAACTATAGCGTGGGAGAAAGTTAATCTTTTAGCTGGACAATGATCTCGAACACAAGGACAACTGAACACTCGGGTGACACATGAAACAAAGGTGAATGTCCTACAGCTGACCCCATCACTGTCCAGTTGAGAAATTGTGGCGTTTAAAAAAAAAAAAACTGACTTAGGCCATCCCAGTAAACTCTGTTCGGAGGAATGGGTCAAAGTCATATCTAGACAGCCTGTCACATCCTTATGCCAAAAGATATAGCTGTTGTCACAAATTATTATCATTTAGTGATTAATTAATTTTGAGTTTCAGTACCTAATATATTATTGTACATGAATTTTAGGCTCAATGAGAGAACTAGAATACTGAATATCATATATACTAAATAAACATTTGGTAACTATTTTGTTTACAGACCAATTCTCACTATTAACTAGTTGCATATTACTAGCATATCAGCTGTTTATTACTACTTATAAAGCACATATTCTGCATGACCATTTTTTAGTTCCCTTAACCCCACTCCTAAATTACTACCTATACTAACTTTGCACCAATATCAGAGTTTATTGTGGCGAAAGTTGAAACCGATCCCCAGACTAAAGTGTGACCAAACATTTAATATACAATTACAATTAAACACTAAATTAATTTAGGCTCATTTAAGTAAGGAAATCATAAGTCATAAGTAATAAGTAATTTCTGAGTCAAACCAAATTCATTTGAAGATTAAACTATAACTCCAACAAGAACAGATCTTGGAGTCAGGATAATGGATAGGTCTATATTTCTAGGAAATTTTATGGACATGAATAGTTCTGTCGTGTGTATTCAAGAGTGGATCAATCATACACACAATACGCAGGATTTGCATTTGTTCCCTACTTGCATTTGTTCTCTCATCTTGTTTGGTTGAGTTTGTTTCTGACCAGATTGTTGGGCCATCTCTGAACAGCTACCACATATCTACTCATAGCTAAAGGATCATAGTCCAAAATTTAAGGTCTCACGTGCTCACCTGTTTGTCAGTGTGTAGTTTACATGAAAAAAAAAAAAAGAATCAATGCTCATTTTCAGTCTTTTTTATGTTTAGTTAATTAATTTATATTGTAATGATTATTGAAATAATTGTCTTCAGTTGTTCAGTGGAAAAATGTCAGAGGACCTAATTATGTTTTTGTTGTTATTGTTTTTTCAGAGTTAATCTTTTATGCTACATATTGAGTTCAACAAGAAACTGACCTTTGTCTTGCCATCTCACTTCATTGACTCATTTGTTCATTGCCATGAGAAAAAAAAAATTGTTCATTTAACACCAACTGAAAAATTATAATATTATAATGCTTAAGTTAAACACATCTGTTCACAGATACGCATCTATACATTTATTCAGCATCTGTGCCGTCCACCATCACAGGTCAGCCAGTTCAGTAGTTATTTAGGTCATTCACATAGGTTCCTATAGATTTTGTTTGTCTTTCTGCTCAAGCATAAAGGTTGAAGGTTTAATCCCATGCGTGGTCACCTAAAGAACTGGAGAGTAACTAAGATCACAATCCTGCCCACAATTCTCAAAATCATGTATTAAAGCTCTTGAAATATTTAAAGATTTTAAGAGAAATGTAGTGGTGGGCAAATCAATCAAATAAATGAAATCATAGAATGAAGCAGCAAAATAAAATGTATACACATAAATTCTGTACGCTGTTACAATAATTACATTAATTTTGCAAAGTTTTGATCCACTAGGTCTTCCTTATTTGACGTTTTAACCTTTGGTAAAATCCTGGCTTGACCCATATTGCAGTTTTGAAGCTTTGAAAAGGAACTTTTAATTGAGAATGTGGAAATCTTCAATCAACAATTGACTGCAGAATGCAGACAAAGACAGTTAAAAATTTAACAAAGATCACAACAGCATGTCTTGGAACAGACCCCGATTGTTATATATAAAACCATTATGTTTTTAAAGGGTTTTGGAATGCATTTATTACACATCCACAAAGAATAAATTTTAGCCAAGCACACACTTTTTCAAACGAGAGGAGTGCTGTATCATCCAATCACATCTGCAGTTAACTTCACCACGCCACACTTTAGATTTGATATTACTGGACATAACTTTTCCACAAATTTATCATTAATCACCTTCAGGTCTGTTTGTAAGCACTCCTGCCCTGATATATATATATATATATATATATATATATATATATATATATATATATAGATAGATAGATAGATAGATAGATAGATAGATAGATAGATAGATAGATAGATAGATAGATAGATAGATAGATAGATAGATAGATAGATAGATAGATAGATAAATAGATAGATAGATAGATAGATAGATAGATAGATAGATAGATAGATGTTTTGAGGATGATTTCTAGCCCACAAGTGTCCACTGAGAGCAGCAGCCATCCCACCCCTAGGAAACCTTCCTATGACAGAGCTGAGCACAGAAGGGGTTAAAAGAGAGTTTCTGAAAGTTTGAATCTCCTCCCCCTAACCAACACCCCCTGGAATGGTCTGCCCCACTTGTTCACATGACACGTGTGTGTATGTGTGTATGTTTGTGAGTGAGAGAGTGAGTAAAGCTTAGTGTGTGTGTTTTCTTTCTGCCATATATAGGGGCAAACTTGCTTCGAGACGAGGTTGTGTGTTATATAGTCTGTGATCGATCTGCAAACCTCTCTTTCTTTCTATCATTCTTTCTTCTATACCCCCAGGACTATAAGGAGCTCTGCATACTTGGCCTGCTTTAGCCAAAGCTAGAGGAAAAATTTCTGAGCACTTGATCGATTACTTTGTCCTCTTGATTTCGAAGATCTGTTCAGTTGCTGGCAAACATGGAAGGAATGAATGATGTTCATGATGACGGATCCTTCATGTTCACCTCAGAGTCTGTGGGAGAAGGGCATCCAGGTGATTTTTTAAATCTGAACTTATACATTTAAAGTTTGTAGTATGCACTAATACAGATTTGCATTCTGGACCGGGGTGCTTGCATGGAGAACAACCCTAAAAAAACATGTACTGGACTAATTCACCTGCCTCGACAAATCATTGGCGGATATAGAAGTGGTGAGCTGGTTTAGCAGCAGTTCGTACAGAAGTAAGCTGCTTAAGCAGCAGTTCAATGGGGTTCATTCACACTTTCAGTAGAAAAACTTCCACAGTACCATGTGCTTATCTGGTATTTAGCAGTGAAAATGTAGTAGACAAAAATAGTCAATTAGGGGTCATGACTTTTACATACAGTAGGTGTTAAATTACTGCATATCATTTGGAGGCTTTTCTCAGTTATATTTACTATGCAGTTTTGAACTTACTGATACAGTGAATGGTTTGATTATGACAGCGTCCCATGGCTATATAGTGAGTCAATTTTAGGTGCACCTGTTTGCCAACAGGTTTTGTTTCGGTAGTTACTTCTATTTCATGTGGGAACTTGCCAGACCTCACATATCTTATCAACCATATTGCGGTTCTCTCATGCCATGCTGCAAGGCCAAAGTGCTGTAGACATTTTCAAATGCTGCACTCCTGAAAAATGCTAAGTCAGTTTGACTGGCACAGTGCATTTCACAATACATATTTCAAAGCTTCTTTCAAGCTTAATGACTCTTAATAAGTTTTAATGACTTTTAATCTAATCCGGTCTGGTTCCTCCTAGACAAGTTTTGCAACAGTGCAAACTAACCTGTCTGGTTCAAATGAACAAAATGAGAGTCTTGCTAAACATCTCCCATCAGCACATATTTCAGCAGATCAATCAATAGGTGTGCATGTGCAAGATGCACAAAAAAAATCTATTCCATAATGCTCCAGACTGAAGCGATATCATAGATTCGACTTGTTTGTCTCATATTATCACCTGAGATGTTGTTTTGGACAGTGTATTTTCTGATGTAACTCACCTAAATGGTTGCCTAAGCTAGCAGCCCAAATATAGACTGAGTGAACGATTCTGAAAGGAGAGGACCACTGGTATTGTCCTCCAGCTGCTCAGCTGAGGTTTTGCTTTTTGTTGGGATTCCTGTGTCCTACAAACTTTGTACAAGAGAGGCATTAAACTGAAACTTTTTTTTTTTGAAACTCCACACTTGAACCTTCATCTGAGCCTTTACATAACTTTGTTTCATAATGATGTGATTTCGTTAATAGATAAAATCTGTGACCAAATAAGTGATGCAGTTCTTGATGCACACTTGAAGCAGGACCCAGATGCCAAAGTGGCCTGTGGTGAGTGAACATTTTTAATCACAAACAAAATAAAGGCTTTCTCTATAAACATGTCTGTCAATATATTGTTTGAAAGTTTATATTCCAACAGCTGGTCACTTATCTTGACTCTCGTGCAGTTATAGAGTTACCATTTCTTGTACTCTTTCAGTTTCAAGGGCATTTAAATGGATAACATCTCCATTTCTAACCTAGCAATGGATTATAAAATGGCAAATTTCCTTTGTCGTGGGTCATTGGACTGATTAAGGTTGTTTTAATCATCAGAAACTGTTTGTAAGACTGGCATGGTACTTCTCTGTGGTGAGATCACATCTCGGGCCAACGTTGACTACCAGAAGGTTGTGCGAGACACCATTAAACACATTGGTTACGACAACTCTGAAAAAGGTCAGGATCAATACAAATTAAGATTTTCAGTACACCGCTTAGTACTTCAAATCTTTACTAACTCATTCACCATACATGTCCACTCTTTGCTCTTCCATCTGTTTAGGATTTGACTATAAAACCTGCAATGTGCTGGTGGCTCTCGAGCAGCAGTCTCCTGATATAGCGCAGGGTGTCCACGTTGACAGACATGAGGAAGATATTGGAGCTGGAGACCAGGTCCGAACACAACGGATGTGCAGAAATGTGTTTGAGCACATCGTTTGAGACAAATATCCTCATATTGCATTTCCGTTGTGTCTTAGGGGCTCATGTTTGGTTACGCCACTGATGAGACGGAGGAGTGCATGCCACTCACTATTGTCCTCGCTCACAAACTCAATGCCAAAATGGCTGAGCTGCGGCGGGATGGCACCATCCCATGGCTCCGCCCAGACTCAAAAACTCAGGTCAGCAAAATAAGACTGAAAAACCTAAATATTATATGTAGAGTAAAAAAAAAAAGTGATTATTTTTGCCTATATAAAATATAATTGAGTCTTCAGAGCCACAATGTGCAGGTTCAAAGCCCCTGACTGACACTGACCATGCTATCTTATCAGCTGAGTGTTCATTGAACCAACACATTGGCCAATAGGTGGGCCTTGCGTTTCCCAGTGGAACAGAGGACACGGCTGTGCACCCGTCAATCTCAGGAGCATGCCAGCAACTCAAGCTGGGCAGCTCTCAGGAAGCTGAAACCTCTGGTCTATTTTAAAGTTCTGCCATTTTCAGACCATACAGCAGGAAACGTCCTTCGCATTCCCTATGTCAATTGAAATGATGACTTCAGATGTTTTCCACAACTTCAGGTCACTGTGCACTACAAGCAGGAGAACGGCGCTGTGATTCCTTTGCGTGTCCACACAGTGGTCATCTCCGTCCAACATGACGACTGCATTTCACTGGAGGAGCAGCAGCGCATTCTGAAGGAGAAGGTCATCAAAGCTGTGGTGCCAGCGAAATATCTCGACGATAAGACGGTCTACCATCTGCAGCCAAGTGGACGCTTTGTCATCGGAGGGCCTCAGGTGAGCACTTTCAATGGTTCAAACGGTTGTGTGAAACACTGTTGTATAAAGAATTTTAAAGGTTTCATTCTTCTTTTTTTTTTTATCAGTGATTAAATTTCCACCCTTATGTTGTTTTAAACCTTTATGCTGTTTTTTTCTACAGAATGAAAGTTTTTGAAGAATCTTTGTGCAGCTTTATCAAAAAAAACAATACAAAGCAATACAAAGAATACTATTCCTTGTGAGAGGAACACGCAAAAATTAAATCATTTTTCAGTGAAAATCTTCACCTACTGTACTGTATATCAAAGCTATCGCGCCAATTTCATTGACACCACAACACTGGTTCTCATGTTCATTGTAGCAGAACATAGTGAGCCATTTCCAATCTGCACTAACACAGACTAGACAAACTTCTATGAGGTCAAAAGCTGTTTCATAATTCTTCACAAAATTCTCCCTTTGTTTTTTTTTCACAGAAAAACATAACTAGTTAGGAATTACATCAGGATATAGAACTTTTTTTTAAACCTTATAAAATGTTTGCTCTTCAGGGAGATGCTGGTGTCACAGGTAGGAAGATTATTGTGGACACATATGGTGGATGGGGGGCTCATGGTGGTGGAGCATTTTCTGGAAAGGACTACACCAAGGTGGACCGCTCTGCTGCCTATGCTGCACGCTGGGTGGCTAAGTCTCTGGTCAAGGCCAAACTGTGCAGAAGAGTGTTGGTTCAGGTAAGACAAAAGTGTTGACATCTAGACAAAAAAAACTGATCCACATTATTTACCAATTTGATCTGGATCCTTAATCTAATGGGGTCAGCTGGTGTCTGGAGCAGGTTCATGAATATTTAATGTGTTCTGTAGGTGTCTTATGCCATTGGAGTCGCCTACCCTCTCTCAATCTCCCTTTTCACCTACGACTCATCCGAAAAAACTGAGAAGGAGTTGCTACAGATTGTCAACAAGAACTTTGACCTCCGACCAGGTGTCATTGTTAGGTAAGCAATCAATAAGATAATACGTTCTTATTATGTTCTTCTACTTTAGGGAAGGAAAACAAAATTTTATGTTTTTCAGCCTTAAAACACAAAGGTTAAGTTCAGTAATTTATGCAGGTGAGTTAAAATGGAGGGAGGGAAGCAATATTTATGTGGAATTTAGTACACTAAAATAAGGGGTAATTAAGGGTTATTTTTCTGCTATAACATTGTTTTTAAAAGTGCCATGTAATGTTATTAAATAAAAAATTGAATGTATGCATTTAGCAGATGCTTTTATCCAAAGCGACTTACAGTGCATGCAGGCTATCAATTTTTACTTATCATGTGCTCCCAGGGAATTGATCCACCAACCTTGCGCTTGGTAACGCAATGCTCTACTACTTGAGCTACAGGAACACTATGTTATAGTGACCGTGATTTCACCAAGTACAACATGTTCCTGGATCAACATCCTTGTTGATCCTGGAACAACATTACAATCAACCAATCAGAACTGAGGGATAACTTTTCAGGAAATATATGTTTTAGGCTTACGATCAGGGTTAGGTGAAATAATGGAAAAATGAGGACACTATTGTAATACAATATTGTGAATTATTTTCACTTGAGCATGTAACTTAGTTCAAGTTCACATGTTTGCACTATTTTGGACAGATTCAAAGATATAATATTACAAATGTGTGTGTGTGTGGGGGGGGGGGGGGCATGTTTTTGTGACATATCAGGACACAACTCTGTATAATGACATGGGTATGACACAGGTATTACAAGGAGAGGGTGACTTATGAGGACATAAGCCATGTCCCCATTTTTCAAAATGCTTATAAATCATACAGAAAGAGTTTTTTTTTTTGAGAAAGTAAAAATGCACAAAGTTTCCTGTGAGGGTTAGGGGTAGGGTTGGTGAATGGCGATAGAATATACAGTTTGTACAGTATAAAAACCATTACGCCTATGGGATATCCCCACTTTTCACAAAAAAAAAAAAAACGTGTGTGTGCACGCGCCTGGTATTCCCTTCCAAATATCCCCACAAGGAAAGTAATACCAGTAATTTTATTTTATTTTATTATTGCTCCCCATGAGGAAAATAGCTTATAAACCATACTATATATATATATAAATATATATAAAAATTATACTACACCCATTGGTATAAAAACTATAAAAACTATTACATCCATTGGAATTCCCCTTAAAACATGAACTTTTTCTTCTTAAAAATATGTGCATGAAACAAAAAACTCAGAAATACACTGATTACAATCCTGGTCAATCTCATAGTAGGCTATTATGTAAACATGACATTTCCAGATATTTCCTCCAGGGGGAGTATCGCAACCACCAATACGCCTAAAAGGGAGCCTTAGGTCTCTGCAGAACAAAAGTGGGCGTTTATCACCATGTGGGTGGTTTCAAACTGCTGGGTGTTTCTGAATCATGCAATCTAAATGATCCCCCTTACCCAACCCCACCCCTAAACCTAACGTCACTATTACATCAACCAATCAGGTATCATGGTGTAAAAACACCTTGATCTTGTAGCTCCCATTACTTTCCTGCAGAGACCTATACTTGGTAAAAAGTGGTTCTATAATGCATTAAGCGTCTTTCAAAAAGTAACGATGCACTTAATTTTTTTTTAATTAATTACAGTTTTGATGTAAGTAGGATTGAAGCAATGGCTGTTTGGTGAAAATCTAATAAGCTCAATTTCTACTTGACAGGGACCTGAACCTGAAGAGACCGATCTACCAGAGCACCGCGTGCTACGGTCACTTTGGCCGATCCGAGTTCCCCTGGGAGATGGCCAAGAATCTCAAGGTTTAAACCGAGAGGCGCGCGCGAGTCTTACCTTCAGTCATTCAGGCGTTCCTCTCTCAGCTGATCTTAGTTCTCTTCCCACATATGCTACATTTCAGATTAGACGAATATATATATACTGTAGGCTAAATGTCAAGATTGATCAATTAAATCTGGTCTTTTATTTAGAAGCCTGTCGTGAAAGGATACCGTGACACTCATGACAATCTATCATTCCTTCCGTGTTGCCAACTGATTTTCAGGGGGAGTTGCTAAAGGTAGATCGATTTGTAGCTAAAAGTTGTAAAATGACGTTGTGACGTCATCGCACGATGATGTCACTGCATAACCACGACACAAAACACACAACGACATTATTCAAATCTCAACAAAAAATGTTATTTGTTCATAGAAGTATCATAAACATAAAATATTGTAATTTTTAAAAGTCACAAGTAATATCTTTATGATCAGATTTTTTTTTACAACATAAAATTATTGAACAGTTAGCCTACACATTTTATGTATTTTCTAATTAACTAGTAAAATTGCACATTCTGAGCAAATTTTCTTACAGTGTACCTAACTGGACAACAGTTAAATATACAAGCTAATGACTTGCTGTAGAAGCAAATGATAAATGTGCATTTATTATTGACCAATTGGAACTAGCAACTTAATGCACAGTTGATGTTTGTACTGTTAGGCATCTCTCTCCAGCTCTCTCCAGGCTGATGTGCTGCTTGACTGGCTGGCTGTTCAATGGTTTCATGTTTTTATGTCATTTAGATGAAAATATGTGCCTTTTTTTTTATCAGAGTCACTTTACAAAAGTTGCTAAAAGTTGCCAAAATCGTTTTTTTTAAATAGCAAATTTTGTTGCTGGGTTGTCTGAAAAGTTACTAAATCTCTACCAACAAAATAGCTAAATTGGCAACACTGCATTCCTTAAAGCTAAAGTGCGTTCTAGCCTATATACCAGCTTAGAATAGGGAGAAAACCTTAAGTAATCAGCTCATAGTTTGATTACCTTAAAAAGTGTAAGTACTGTGAGTCTGTGGTGCTATCAAAACATTACTCTGTCAGCAGCAACACTGGCGAGAGTTTTGGGCGGGAATATCTGTTTTTCTGATCAATGGAAGAGAGCTTGGGAAAACTGCAGTGCAATTCTGTTTGGTGCCACTAGTGCCTCACAAAAACACATTTCATCTTACTTAAAATGATTTAAATCATAATTATTCAGTTTTTACTACACTGTAATTTCTGTTAATTTTTTATGAGCCAAATTAACTATTTAGTCAGTTTCTCATTGTGGCTGTTACAGCAGTGTGTTGCGAAGAGTTTTAAGCATATTGTGGACCATTTGGGAGCTTTAGGTTTTATAAGTTATACAATCTGAGAAACATATTCCTTGCATCATATATTTACAGTCTTAAAAGGGTCTAATTTGTGTGCCTCTTTCTTGCATCATAAGAACATTATCTTATTATGCTTCATTTTTTGACTGCATTATCTCAATAATGTTTGATAATGGCAGAGGGATACTATGAGAATATTGTTGTTTACGTGTACAGATCCTGTGCTGGTCTTACATTAATTGTCACCCCTGGAGAGTGAGCATATGTGTGTGTGTGTGTGTGTGTGTGTGTGTGTGTGTGTGTGTGTGTGTGTGTAGCCTACTTTAGTCATGAACAAAGCCAGATTATGTTGCACACTTGAAATGTGTGTGAAAGACACTCATTTATTTTCTTTAGACTTCTGGGAGTTCAACAGAGGCATTAACCCTTACAAACACTGTAAACCAACTTCTTACTGTTTTCTTTCAGATTTTCGACTTTTGTCTTTAAGATTGAATTAAGAATTTGACATGTAAATAATTGTGAATAATTAAAGTTGAAGAAAATTCTTCATATATGTATGGTGTCAGTATGGATGTCTTTAAACAATGAATGACTCGCTTGTGAGTTAATATGCCATCCAATCATTCCATTATGTTGCATTATGTGCAAATAATATGTCTACTACACAGTTTTGCAATAGGTCAGCAAAAGCTGAAGCGAAACACTTGATAAGTCAAACAAACTCGAAGGCCATGGTGACTACTAACAGGAATTGTGTGACACAGTCTACATGACTTTAGCAAAGTTCATTCACAGAAAAGGTTAATGAGTGTAATGTCTGATTCTGCTTTATTTCCATACATTTTAAGGTAAAATTACAGCACAATCAAACACATCCTGCCATTAAAACTCCAAAACATTTCTCCAATCTCTGGTTGAAACAAAGGCACGTTATTTTTGCTATCTGGTATGTCATTAAATGCTGATGTGTGGCAGAGTCTTGTTGAATGATGACAGCAGGTTTGCAGCAGTATAGCTATTGACTGTCAGAGTCCAAGATTAAGCAAACAAATAGATAATGCATGAAGGAACACAGGTCTAGGCAAAAGGTAATGCAGAAAAAAATGACTTTTAACTGTTTTTTATAGGACTAGTCAAAAATGAAATTTTCACCCTCATTGACATCTTTATTTATTTGTCTCTGTGGAACACAAAATCTGAATTTTTGCAAACTTTGGAAGATGCTGGTTGTTTGGAACAACTGAACAATTGAAATACACAAAATGAGCTACTTTTATGGTGGTCATTGGTGTGAATTGGCCAGTGAGGAACAGAGCTGCACAACAATTCTTCAAATATCTTCTTTTTACTTCCACGGGAAACATAACAGCATTTGAATTTGAAACCAAATGAAAGTGGCTATATAGTGATTTTTTAATTTTTGGACTAGCGATTTCTTTAAGCAATATCAGAAATATATCCGAGACAATGGTTTAAACCACAAAGCAAATCAAATTATGAGGTTAACAGTATTACAAGATGCAACTGAAGCAAAATAAAGCTCTCTATGAAGGAACTATTCTACACAAGTAACGGAAATGGTCAAACTTTTACTTATATCTGGTGGATCGACGCAGTCTTGAATGCAGAGAGAAGATATGTGAAAGCAAAAGACAGGTCTGAAATTCCTGAGCGAAGAGAATTAGTAAACTGAAACGACATGAAATATGTTTTCAGGACGCAACGGGTAGGATCAATTATAAATATGGCTATTATCCAGACAAATTAAATGACAAAACTCCCTTGATAGTAATTGAGGAACAATATGATTTTTTTTTTGTCACGCTGGTAATGTGAAAACATTTGACCGATGTAAACCAAATTGCATCTGTTTTTCAAAACAAAATCAATTCTGAACTTGCAGTCCTGCTGCAAGTGATTTTGTCTGCAAAAAAAAAAAACAGCTCACAGAGACCCACTGTACATCTAAGAACACCTAAACTAGTCACCCTTTACATTAAAGGGCAGCTTCTGAGAAAACTCAGTCTTTCATTTCAAGACGCTTCCTTGTAACCAACTCCCATAAAACCCCAACACACACACACACACACACAACAACAATTCCTACAGCATCAGAAAGAGGGAAAGCTATGAACACACTGACCTCAAGACAAACTCTCTTCTCAGTTACATTTGGTCACAATGCACAGCAATACTCATAGACTCTAACATGACATCTGGAATGGCACCAATTACTGGCGACTTAATGTGATAAGCTTATGCGCCTGTTTCACGAGAGGTTTTTGCTGATCTCGTTCAGCTTAGTTGTTTACAACCAGCATAATATTTGCTGCATATAAAAAAAAAACACACAAAAAACATGCCTTATGTATTCAAGGCAGCTTGACTATGGACATACAGTACATTTCTATTAAATATCGCTATTTGGTTTTTGGTTTAAGGCACATTGTTAATGACAATCATCTGAAAAAATTTCAGACAGCATACAGTGATTAAGGCAAAATTAAAAACCTTGATCAATTAACAGACAGCAGAGATATGTGACAATAAAATGTTATTTAGCCATCTCCGCCTTTGAAAAAAACCTAAAGGCACAGAAAACATCAGCATTTTGGGATCCATTGTCTGGAATTGGCACAATAGCATCTGTTTCGAGGCACTATCTTAAAATGGGTGTTGATGTTTTCAAAAGGCTTCGGTTTAGTTTACTACACCATTGGTGTAGTGGTCCTCTGGTTTCACCAATGGACGCATGTAGTCTGTAGTTCTTTTATCCAAGTAATGCAGATACTTAAAAATCACAATGAGATCTAATTGAAACTCCAACACATCCAGGCAATGATCTTTGTTTTTCCCAGCATGGAAGCTGTGCGATTCAAAAGGTCCCTGGAGAGTGAAGAAGTCTCTCGAAAATGTGCAAAATCTGAGCTGGATTCTTTGGCAAAGGTATATGAGAGCCATGTCCAGTTTCTGTTACTTTCACTCTGCAGTTGTAGTGTTTTTTTC
The DNA here is from genome assembly GCF_003368295.1 of Carassius auratus. Lineage (NCBI taxonomy): Eukaryota > Metazoa > Chordata > Actinopteri > Cypriniformes > Cyprinidae > Carassius > Carassius auratus. Next base: position 13,868,410 of record NC_039280.1, read on the forward strand.
TAGTGTTGAGAGAGATACAGGACACTGAGGTTAGAGTATGGACAGGCTCTCACACTGGTGCTGACTGGCCCCAGCAAGAGACTCCATTTTGTGGTCTCGGCTTACGGACTGTAGAGATTCCCCTCGGGCCAGCACCATCATTGTGTCACTAGATATCCCGGCGAATTCAAAAGCGAAGGTGCCGTAGAACAGCATAATAATGACACAGAAGACCCACTCAAAAATAGCTGATGCATGTTGCAGGACAAAACTCTCCTGGACGAAAAACACCCCGCCTGAGGAAAGTTTCATCAAGGAATCATAGTGAACACTGTAAACTCATGCTCAGGCCCGTTTGCATTACAGGAAGAGCATGCATGAACTCAGTGACTGAGAAAGAAAAGCATTGCAATACTTGAAAGCTGAATACAACAGGATATTCGACCATTGTGGGAATATGTTATCTGAGTATATTGCAACACTAACCCCGACGAATGAAAAAAATAACAGCTACAGAATACAGCTGTCAGAATTAATAATTTTTTAAATGCTGTTAGTGCTTTTTTGACATCATAGCAAATGTTTTCACTCTAAAGTTCAGGCCACTCGACAAATTCGCTTATGTTATGTAAAGTGGGACAAAATGATTACATTATTTAACCATTTTACGCCACAGTTTCTGTGCATTTTAACCCATATTGATGAAGCCCCTCACATGACATGCAGGAAAAAAATAGTAGGCTAAATCATGTGCATGATTTACTGTTTCATTCCCTCGATTTATAAATTGTGCACATGATTTACAAATCGAGAGAAAGAATTAGTAAATTGTGCACACAATTTAGCAAATCAAGGAAACAAATTAGTAAATCGTGTGCACCATTTATAAATCGAGGGAACGAAATCGTAATCGTGTGCACATTTTTGTACATCGAGGGAACTATTAATTTATTTTTTTCTTGCATCTCATGTGTGGGGCTTCGTACATATTTAATGCACATAATGCGTATAAAATCTAAAATCAGTGTTTGATATTTTTGTCACACTTTAGTTTAAGGAACAGTTCACACTATTAATTTCTAACAGTACTACGACTTTTGCCTCAATAAACTCTTAATTTGCTGCTTATTAATAGTAAGGTAGTTTAGGTATGGGTTCTAAAATGTTATAAAATACTAATAAATGACAATAAATAATACTATTAATACAATATTATTAATTACTAATACTATTAATACTACTAACAAACTAATAAATCTAAACTAATAAATTAGTAACTGTACTAATAAACAGCCAATAAGCTAGAAAAAGATAATCAACAACTAGTTAAGAGGGACAATTGGTCCTTAAAATAAAGTGTTATCGATATTTTAAAACTGAATTTACCTTTACATTTACCACTACACTTGTCATATTTAATATTTTTACATAAGTATTTACAAATGACATTAACACATACAAAAACAATTAATTGTTTTAATATTGGTTTGAGAAATGGTGGGAGAGCAGGACAGAATGTTATATTGATTTGAAGAAAAAAAAGCTCAGATTTTATGCACGCTCTTGCATTAATATAATTATTGTTAATTATTGTGTCAATGTTAATCATGTAGTGAAAATCTGATGTTATGACAGCCTTAATCTAAACTGGTTCACAATCCTAATACAAATATACAATATAATAACATGAGAATGAGTGATAGTGTAAAGGATACTAAGCACCAGGGCCACAAAGGCCAGCAGGGTCATAAAGAGGCGCAAATGACCCAAATTATATTCTCCCTGAGTCTTCGCCAGGCGGTAGGTCAGCGCAGACTGCAGACACACAAACAGCATACTGGTGGGGAAGGCTACCCCTGCTCCAACATAGTGAAGAACCTTAGCGTTATCCACCTGTGAGGAACACAGTGACAGAAAACAGTGAGCACAGATTCACCAATCAAACTACAGACAGCATTAAAAACATCTCACATACTGAGGGTGTAGTTTAGCTGGTGTGGAGGGAATCCATGGTTACCATGAAGAAACATTTCCCTATATTCGAGGAGGAAAAACCACAAACAAACTTTCTGGAGTGCCTTTTCCTTTCTAAAAATAGCCACATCTCTTGGATTTAAAAAAGGAAAAAAAAATCAAAATTTACTTGAAACAGTGAAAGCTGGTCGGTTACAAATCAACAGTCCCGAAATTGTCATGGAACATACTGGGATACACAAGAAAATTGCTGTTTATGCAGGATTTCCATTTCTATTGCTGCAAGCTATGCTGTGCTTGCTAACACATGACTGTGTGGTGTGTTTATGGTCTGAATGCTGAAGGCAGAGAAAGAGGAGTTCACAATGCCACATCACACATCAGCAGCAGAGGGCAGCAGAACACCCACAACTACAATGAGCCCCATTAACTCCACTAGAAACCACACAAAACAAGGTCTCTAATACCTGGAAAATGTCAGTTAAAATAAATCCATATCATGCTTTAAAGTTAATAGCATCCAATAAAAAGTCCTATAAGGAATGTACAACACTTTTAAAAGGAGTCTCCTATGCTAAGACAAAATCAAAATTATAGAAAAAACAGTGAAATATTAGCGTAATTTAAAATAGCCATTTTTATTGTAATACACTTTAAAATGTTATTTATCCTGTGTCGCAAAGCCTAATTTTCAGCATCATTACACCAATCTTCAGTTTCACATGATCCTTCAGAAATCATGCTAATATGCTGATTTGGTGCGAAGTGTTGACAATGAAAATTTTGACAATTTAAAGGCTCTTAGCTAGTTATAAGTATTAATTTCTTCCAAAATTTCTTCTAGTATTGCATAGTTTAGCTGCATACAATATATGTCACTGTCCCTCAATCTATCCCTTTCAATAACTTCCCCTGTATTTATTTTACTTCTTTTTTTTTGACACACAAACAAAAGCCAAGTATCAAGTGTTGCAGGAGGAAATTTGGGAACCATAAATCAACTCCAGGCTTTGTCAGCGAACCACTGATTATCTCAGCAAATGATATCCTGTATGTTCCCCTAAGGCTAAGACTTCCCCTTCACTTCAGTGTCTAA